>NW_022279862.1:0-31745 GCF_009193385.2 Nasonia vitripennis
AATATACTGTCGTTGGTAGTAACAACTTGTTAACAATATTTACGAGTAATGATTAAATGTGGATTAAGTAACAAAAGACTCATTGGGTAAAATTACTCTTTGCTTATAGCGACAATTATCCAGATCTTGTAGAGTCGTGCAAGCTTCTGGCATTATAGGTCAAAAGCGGTTGAATATGCTTTCCATGAGTTTAGTTCGAAGAAACCGGATGCGCAGTTTCAAGGTTCACTACGCCCTAAACCAATGGATTATGAATTTGTGGTGCTTTTCACAATGGTCCATACTTTTAGCGACCAATACCTAGTAATGCAACTGAGTTATCACCCAAGATCTTAGCAGTATTTGATAGTAAACGGTCATTTGTTAAAATCTACTACAACATTAATGTGAGAACCACCCTAAATCAATGGGCAATGTAATAGAGCCTACTGCATAAGCGTCCATGTATTTAACTTCTACTTACTAATAATATGTCGTTGGTAGTAACGCTTGTTAACAATATTTACGAGTAATGGTTAAATATGCATTGAGTAACTAGAGACTAGATTGGGTAAAATTACTCTTTGCTTAAGCGACAATTATCCAATTCTTGTAAAGTAATGCCAGCTTGTGTATTATAGGTCAAAAGCGGTTGAATATGCTTTCCACGAGTTTAGTTCGAAGAAACCGGATGCGCAGTTTCAAGGTTCACTACGCCCTAAACCAATGGATTATGAATTTGTGGTGCTTTTCACAATGGTCCATACTTTTAGCGATCAATTCCTAGTAAAGCAACTGAGTTATCACCCAAAGATCTAAGCGGTATTTGATAGTACACGGTAATTTGTTAAAATCTACTACGACATTAATGTGAAAACCACCCTAAATCAATGGGCAATGTAAGGAGCCTACTGCATAAGCGTCCATGTATTTAGCTTCTACTTACTTAATATACTGTCGTTGGTAGTAACGCTTGTTAACAATATTTACAAGTAATGGTTAAATATGCATTGAGTAACTAGAGACTAGATTGGGTAAAATTACTCTTTGCTTAAAGAGACAATTATCCAATTCTTGTAAAGTAATGCAGCTTGTGTCATTATAGGTCAAAAGCGGTTGAATATGCTTCCACGAGTTTAGTTCGAAGAAACCGGATGCGCAGTTTCAAGGTTCACTACGCCCTAAACCAATGGATTATGAATTTGTGGTGCTTTTCACAATGGTCCATACTTTTAGCGACCAATACCTAGTAATGCAACTGAGTTATCACCAAAGATCTTAGCAGTATTTGATAGTAAACGGTCATTTGTTAAAATCTACTACAACATTAATGTGAAACCACCCTAAATCAATGGGCAATGTAATAGGAGCCTACTGCATAAGCGTCCATGTATTTAGCTTCTACTTACTTAATATATGTCGTTGGTAGTAAACGCTTGTTAACAATATTTACGAGTAATGGTTAAATATGCATTGAGTAACTAGAGACTAGATTGGGGTAAATTACTCTTTGCTTATAGCGACAATTATCCAGATCTTGTAGAGTGTGCAAGCTTCTGGCATTATAGGTCAAAAGCGGTTGAATATGCTTTCCATGAGTTTAGTTCGAAGAAACCGGATGCGCAGTTTCAAGTTCACTACGCCCTAAACCAATGGATTTGAATTTGTGGTGCTTTTCACAATGGTCCATACTTTTAGCGACCAATACCTAGTCATGGCAACTGAGTTATCACCCCCAAAGATCTTAGCAGTATTTGATAGTAAACGGTCATTTGTTAAAATCTACTACAACATTAATGTGAGAACCACCCTAAATCAATGGGCAATGTAATAGGAGCCTACTGCATAAGCTCCATGTATTTAGCTTCTACTTACTTAATATACTGTCGTTGGTAGTAATACTTGTTAACAATATTTACGAGTAATGATTAAATGTGGATTAAGTAACAAAAGGCTCAATTGGGTAAAATTACTCTTTGCTTATAGCGACAATTATCCAGATCTTGTAGAGTCGTGCAAGCTTCTGGCATTATAGGTCAAAAGCGGTTGAATATGCTTTCCATGAGTTTAGTTCGAAGAAACCGGATGCGCAGTTTCAAGGTTCACTACGCCCTAAACCAATGGATTATGAATTTGTGGTGCTTTTCACAATGGTCCATACTTTTAGCGACCATACCTAGTAATGCAACTGAGTTATCACCCAAAGATCTTAGCAGTATTTGATAGTAAACGGTCATTTGTTAAAATCTACTACAACATTAATGTGAGAACCACCCTAAATCAATGGGCAATGTAATAGGAGCCTACTGCATAAGCGTCCATGTATTTACTTCTACTTACTTAATATACTGTCGTTGGTAGTAACGCTTGTTAACAATATTTACGAGTAATGGTTAAATATGCATTGAGTAACTAGAGACTAGATTGGGTAAAATTACTCTTTGCTTAAAGCGACAATTATCCAATTCTTGTAAAGTAATGCCAGCTTGTGTCATTATAGGTCAAAAGCGGTTGAATATGCTTTCCACGATTTTAGTTCGAAGAAACCGGATGCGCAGTTTCAAGGTTCACTACGCCCTAAACCAATGGATTATGAATTTGTGGTGCTTTTCACAATAGTCCATACTTGTAGCGATCAATTCCTAGTAAAGCAACTGAGTTATCACCCAAAGATCTAAGCGGTATTTGATAGTAAACGGTCATTTGTTAAAATCTACTACAACATTAATGTGAGAACCACCCTAAATCAATGGGCAATGTAATAGGAGCCTACTGCATAAGCGTCCATGTATTTAGCTTCTACTTACTTAATATACTGTCGTTGGTAGTAACGCTTGTTAACAATATTTACGAGTAATGGTTAAATATGCATTGAGTAACTAGAGACTAGATTGGGTAAAATTACTCTTTGCTTATAGCGACAATTATCCAGATCTTGTAGAGTCGTGCCAAGCTTCTGGCATTATAGGTCAAAAGCGGTTGAATATGCTTTCCATGAGTTTAGTTCGAAGAAACCGGATGCGCAGTTTCAAGGTTCACTACGCCCTAAACCAATGGATTATGAATTTGTGGTGCTTTTCACAATGGTCCATACTTTTAGCGACCAATACCTAGTCATGCAACTGAGTTATCACCCAAAGATCTTAGCAGTATTTGATAGTAAACGGTCATTTGTTAAAATCTACTACAACATTAATGTGAGAACCACCCTAAATCAATGGGCAATGTAATAGGAGCCTACTGCATAAGCGTCCATGTATTTAGCTTCTACTTACTTAATATACTGTCGTTGGTAGTAACGCTTGTTAACAATATTTACGAGTAATGGTTAAATATGCATTGAGTAACTAGAGACTAGATTGGGTAAAATTACTCTTTGCTTAAAGCGACAATTATCCAATTCTTGTAAAGTAATGCCAGCTTGTGTCATTATAGGTCAAAAGCGGTTGAATATGCTTTCCACGAGTTTAGTTCGAAGAAACCGGATGCGCCGTTTCAAGGTTCACTACGCCCTAAACCAATGGATTATGAATTTGTGGTGCTTTTCACAATGGTCCATACTTGTAGCGATCAATTCCTAGTAAAGCAACTGAGTTATCACCCAAAGATCTTAGCGGTATTTGATAGTACACGGTCATTTGTTAAAATTTACTACGACATTAATGTGAAAACCACCCTAAATCAATGGGCAATGTAAGGAGCCTACTGCATAACGTCCATGTATTTAGCTTCTACATACTTAATATACTGTCGTTGGTAGTAATACTTGTTAACAATATTTACGAGTAATGATTAAATGTGGATTAAGTAACAAAAGGCTCAATTGGGTAAAATTACTCTTTGCTTATAGCGACAATTATCCAGATCTTGTAGAGTCGTGCAAGCTTCTGGCATTATAGGTCAAAAGCGGTTGAATATGCTTTCCATGAGTTTAGTTCGAAGAAACCGGATGCGCAGTTTCAAGGTTCACTACGCCCTAAACCAATGGATTATGAATTTGTGGTGCTTTTCACAATGGTCCATACTTTTAGCGACCAATACCTAGTAATGCAACTGAGTTATCACCCAAAGATCTTAGCAGTATTTGATAGTAAACGGTCATTTGTTAAAATCTACTACAACATTAATGTGAGAACCACCCTAAATCAATGGGCAATGTAATAGGAGCCTACTGCATAAGCGTCCATGTATTTAGCTTCTACTTACTTAATATACTGTCGTTGGTAGTAACGCTTGTTAACAATATTTACGAGTAATGGTTAAATATGCATTGAGTAACTAGAGACTAGATTGGGTAAAATTACTCTTTGCTTAAAGCGACAATTATCCAATTCTTGTAAAGTAATGCCAGCTTGTGTCATTATAGGTCAAAAGCGGTTGAATATGCTTTCCACGAGTTTAGTTCGAAGAAACCGGATGCGCCGTTTCAAGGTTCACTACGCCCTAAACCAATGGATTATGAATTTGTGGTGCTTTTCACAATGGTCCATACTTGTAGCGATCAATTCCTAGTAAAGCAACTGAGTTATCACCCAAAGATCTTAGCGGTATTTGATAGTACACGGTCATTTGTTAAAATCTACTACGACATTAATGTGTAAACCACCCTAAATCAATGGGCAATGTAAGGAGCCTACTGCATAAACGTCCATGTATTTAGCTTATACTCACATAATATAATGTCGTTGGTAGTTACACTTGTTAACAACATTTACGATTAATGGTTAAATGTGGATTGAGTAACTAAAGACTGGATTGGGTAAAATTACTCTTTGCTTAAAGCGACAATTATCCAGTTCTTGTAGAGTAATGCCAGCTTGTGTCATTTTAGGTATAAAGCAGAAGAATATGCTTTCCACAAAATTAGTTCGAAGTAACCCGATGTGTAGTTTTTAAGGTTTACTACGCGCTAAACGATTGGATTATGAATTTGTGGTGCTTTTCACAATGGTCCATACTTTTAGCGATCAATTCTTAGTAATGCAACTGAGTTATCACCCAAAGATCTTAGCAGTATTTGATAGTAAACGGTCATTTGTTAAAATCTACTACAACATTAATGTGAGAACCACCCTAAATCAATGGGCAATGTAATAGGAGCCTACTGCATAAACGTCCATGTATTTAGCTTCTACTCACATAATATAATGTCGTTGGTAGTTACACTTGTTAACAACATTTACGATTAATGGTTAAATGTGGATTGAGCAACTAAAGACTAGATTGGGTAAAATTACTCTTTGCTTAAAGCGACAATTATCCAGATCTTGTAGAGTCATGCCAGCTTGTGTCATTATAGGTCAAAAGCGGTTGAATATGCTTTCCACGATTTTAGTTCGAAGAAACCGGATGCGCAGTTTCAAGGTTCACTACGCCCTAAACCAATGGATTATGAATTTGTGGTGCTTTTCACAATAGTCCATACTTGTAGCGATCAATTCCTAGTAAAGCAACTGAGTTATCACCCAAAGATCTTAGCGGTATTTGATAGTACACGGTAATTTGTTAAAATCTACTACGACATTAATGTGAAAACCACCCTAAATCAATGGGCAATGTAAGGAGCCTACTGCATAAACGTCCATGTATTTAGCTTCTACTTACTTAATATACTGTCGTTGGTAGTAACACTTGTTAACAATATTTACGAGTAATGATTAAATGTGGATTAAGTAACAAAAGGCTCAATTGGGTAAAATTACTCTTTGCTTATAGCGACAATTATCCAGATCTTGTAGAGTCGTGCAAGCTTCTGGCATTATAGGTCAAAAGCGGTTGAATATGCTTTCCATGAGTTTAGTTCGAAGAAACCGGATGCGCAGTTTCAAGGTTCACTACGCCCTAAACCAATGGATTATGAATTTGTGGTGCTTTTCACAATGGTCCATACTTGTAGCGATCAATTCCTAGTAAAGCAACTGAGTTATCACCCAAAGATCTTAGCGGTATTTGATAGTACACGGTCATTTGTTAAAATTTACTACGACATTAATGTGAAAACCACCCTAAATCAATGGGCAATGTAAGGAGCCTACTGCATAAACGTCCATGTATTTAGCTTCTACATACTTAATATACTGTCGTTGGTAGTAATACTTGTTAACAATATTTACGAGTAATGATTAAATGTGGATTAAGTAACAAAAGGCTCAATTGGGTAAAATTACTCTTTGCTTATAGCGACAATTATCCAGATCTTGTAGAGTCGTGCAAGCTTCTGGCATTATAGGTCAAAAGCGGTTGAATATGCTTTCCAGGAGTTTAGTTCGAAGAAACCGGATGCGCAGTTTCAAGGTTCACTACGCCCTAAACCAATGGATTATGAATTTGTGGTGCTTTTCACAATGGTCCATACTTTTAGCGACCAATACCTAGTAATGCAACTGAGTTATCACCCAAAGATCTTAGCAGTATTTGATAGTAAACGGTCATTTGTTAAAATCTACTACAACATTAATGTGAGAACCACCCTAAATCAATGGGCAATGTAATAGGAGCCTACTGCATAAGCGTCCATGTATTTAGCTTCTACTTACTTAATATACTGTCGTTGGTAGTAACGCTTGTTAACATTATTTACGAGTAATGGTTAAATATGCATTGAGTAACTAGAGACTAGATTGGGTAAAATTACTCTTTGCTTAAAACGACAATTATCCAGATCTTGTAGAGTCGTGCAAGCTTCTGGCATTATAGGTCAAAAGCGGTTGTATATGCTTTCCACGAGTTTAGTTCGAAGAAACCGGATGCGCCGTTTCAAGGTTCACTACGTCCTAAACCAATGGATTATGAATTTGTGGTGCTTTTCACAATAGTCCATACTTGTAGCGATCAATTCCTAGTAATGCAACTGAGTTATCACCCAAAGATCTTATGCGGTATTTGATAGTACACGGTCTATGCACCTGAGTTATCACCCAAAGATCTTAGCAATATTTGATAGTACACGGTCATTTGTTAAAATCTACTACAACATTAATGTGAGAACCACCCTAAATCAATGGGCAATGTAATAGGAGCCTACTGCATAAGCGACCATGTATTGAGCTTCTACTTACTTAATATACTGTCGTTGGTAGTTACACTTGTTAACAACATTTACGATTAATGGTTAAATGTGGATTGAGCAACTAAAGACTAGATTGGGTAAAATTTCTCTTTGCTTAAAGCGACAATTATCCAGATCTTGTAGAGTCATGCCAGCTTGTGTCATTATAGGTCAAAAGCGGTTGAATATGCTTTCCACGATTTTAGTTCGAAGAAACCGGATGCGCAGTTTCAAGGTTCACTACGCCCTAAACCAATGGATTATGAATTTGTGGTGCTTTTCACAATAGTCCATACTTGTAGCGATCAATTCCTAGTAAAGCAACTGAGTTATCACCCAAAGATCTTAGCGGTATTTGATAGTACACGGTAATTTGTTAAAATCTACTACGACATTAATGTGAAAACCACCCTAAATCAATGGGCAATGTAAGGAGCCTACTGCATAAACGTCCATGTATTTAGCTTCTACTTACTTAATATACTGTCGTTGGTAGTAACACTTGTTAACAATATTTACGAGTAATGATTAAATGTGGATTAAGTAACAAAAGGCTCAATTGGGTAAAATTACTCTTTGCTTATAGCGACAATTATCCAGATCTTGTAGAGTCGTGCAAGCTTCTGGCATTATAGGTCAAAAGCGGTTGAATATGCTTTCCATGAGTTTAGTTCGAAGAAACCGGATGCGCAGTTTCAAGGTTCACTACGCCCTAAACCAATGGATTATGAATTTGTGGTGCTTTTCACAATGGTCCATACTTGTAGCGATCAATTCCTCGTAAAGCAACTGAGTTATCACCCAAAGATCTTAGCGGTATTTGATAGTACACGGTCATTTGTTAAAATTTACTACGACATTAATGTGAAAACCACCCTAAATCAATGGGCAATGTAAGGAGCCTACTGCATAAACGTCCATGTATTTAGCTTCTACATACTTAATATACTGTCGTTGGTAGTAATACTTGTTAACAATATTTACGAGTAATGATTAAATGTGGATTAAGTAACAAAAGGCTCAATTGGGTAAAATTACTCTTTGCTTATAGCGACAATTATCCAGATCTTGTAGAGTCGTGCAAGCTTCTGGCATTATAGGTCAAAAGCGGTTGAATATGCTTTCCATGAGTTTAGTTCGAAGAAACCGGATGCGCAGTTTCAAGGTTCACTACGCCCTAAACCAATGGATTATGAATTTGTGGTGCTTTTCACAATGGTCCATACTTTTAGCGACCAATACCTAGTAATGCAACTGAGTTATCACCCAAAGATCTTAGCAATATTTGATAGTACACGGTCATTTGTTAAAATCTACTACAACATTAATGTGAGAACCACCCTAAATCAATGGGCAATGTAATAGGAGCCTACTGCATAAGCGACCATGTATTGAGCTTCTACTTACTTAATATACTGTCGTTGGTAGTTACACTTGTTAACAACATTTACGATTAATGGTTAAATGTGGATTGAGCAACTAAAGACTAGATTGGGTAAAATTTCTCTTTGCTTAAACCGACAATTATCCAGATCTTGTAGAGTCATGCCAGCTTGTGTCATTATAGGTCAAAAGCGGTTGAATATGCTTTCCACGATTTTAGTTCGAAGAAACCGGATGCGCAGTTTCAAGGTTCACTACGCCCTAAACCAATGGATTATGAATTTGTGGTGCTTTTCACAATAGTCCATACTTGTAGCGATCAATTCCTAGTAAAGCAACTGAGTTATCACCCAAAGATCTTAGCGGTATTTGATAGTACACGGTAATTTGTTAAAATCTACTACGACATTAATGTGAAAACCACCCTAAATCAATGGGCAATGTAAGGAGCCTACTGCATAAACGTCCATGTATTTAGCTTCTACTTACTTAATATACTGTCGTTGGTAGTAACACTTGTTAACAATATTTACGAGTAATGATTAAATGTGGATTAAGTAACAAAAGGCTCAATTGGGTAAAATTACTCTTTGCTTATAGCGACAATTATCCAGATCTTGTAGAGTCGTGCAAGCTTCTGGCATTATAGGTCAAAAGCGGTTGAATATGCTTTCCATGAGTTTAGTTCGAAGAAACCGGATGCGCAGTTTCAAGGTTCACTACGCCCTAAACCAATGGATTATGAATTTGTGGTGCTTTTCACAATGGTCCATACTTGTAGCGATCAATTCCTCGTAAAGCAACTGAGTTATCACCCAAAGATCTTAGCGGTATTTGATAGTACACGGTCATTTGTTAAAATTTACTACGACATTAATGTGAAAACCACCCTAAATCAATGGGCAATGTAAGGAGCCTACTGCATAAACGTCCATGTATTTAGCTTCTACATACTTAATATACTGTCGTTGGTAGTAATACTTGTTAACAATATTTACGAGTAATGATTAAATGTGGATTAAGTAACAAAAGGCTCAATTGGGTAAAATTACTCTTTGCTTATAGCGACAATTATCCAGATCTTGTAGAGTCGTGCAAGCTTCTGGCATTATAGGTCAAAAGCGGTTGAATATGCTTTCCATGAGTTTAGTTCGAAGAAACCGGATGCGCAGTTTCAAGGTTCACTACGCCCTAAACCAATGGATTATGAATTTGTGGTGCTTTTCACAATGGTCCATACTTTTAGCGACCAATACCTAGTAATGCAACTGAGTTATCACCCAAAGATCTTAGCAGTATTTGATAGTAAACGGTCATTTGTTAAAATCTACTACAACATTAATGTGAGAACCACCCTAAATCAATGGGCAATGTAATAGGAGCCTACTGCATAAGCGTCCATGTATTTAGCTTCTACTTACTTAATATACTGTCGTTGGTAGTAACGCTTGTTAACATTATTTACGAGTAATGGTTAAATATGCATTGAGTAACTAGAGACTAGATTGGGTAAAATTACTCTTTGCTTAAAACGACAATTATCCAGATCTTGTAGAGTCGTGCAAGCTTCTGGCATTATAGGTCAAAAGCGGTTGTATATGCTTTCCACGAGTTTAGTTCGAAGAAACCGGATGCGCCGTTTCAAGGTTCACTACGTCCTAAACCAATGGATTATGAATTTGTGGTGCTTTTCACAATAGTCCATACTTGTAGCGATCAATTCCTAGTAATGCAACTGAGTTATCACCCAAAGATCTTATGCGGTATTTGATAGTACACGGTCTATGCACCTGAGTTATCACCCAAAGATCTTAGCGGTATTTGATAGTACACGGTCATTTGTTAAAATCTACTACGACATTAATGTGAAAACCACCCTAAATCAATGGGCAATGTAAGGAGCCTACTGCATAAACGTCCATGTATTTAGCTTCTACTCACATAATATAATGTCGTTGGTAGTTACACTTGTTAACAACATTTACGATTAATGGTTAAATGTGGATTGAGTAACTAAAGACTGGATTGGGTAAAATTACTCTTTGCTTAAAGCGACAATTATCCAGTTCTTGTAGAGTAATGCCAGCTTGTGTCATTTTAGGTATAAAGCAGAAGAATATGCTTTCCACAAAATTAGTTCGAAGTAACCCGATGTGTAGTTTTTAAGGTTTACTACGCGCTAAACGATTGGATTATGAATTTGTGGTGCTTTTCACAATGGTCCATACTTTTAGCGATCAATTCTTAGTAATGCAACTGAGTTATCACCCAAAGCTCTTAGCAGTATTTGATAGTAAACGGTCATTTGTTAAAATCTACTACAACATTAATGTGAGAACCACCCTAAATCAATGGGCAATGTAATAGGAGCCTACTGCATAAACGTCCATGTATTTAGCTTCTACTCACATAATATAATGTCGTTGGTAGTTACACTTGTTAACAACATTTACGATTAATGGTTAAATGTGGATTGAGCAACTAAAGACTAGATTGGGTAAAATTACTCTTTGCTTAAAGCGACAATTATCCAGATCTTGTAGAGTCATGCCAGCTTGTGTCATTATAGGTCAAAAGCGGTTGAATATGCTTTCCATGAGTTTAGTTCGAAGAAACCGGATGCGCAGTTTCAAGGTTCACTACGCCCTAAACCAATGGATTATGAATTTGTGGTGCTTTTCACAATGGTCCATACTTGTAGCGATCAATTCCTAGTAAAGCAACTGAGTTATCACCCAAAGATCGTAGCGGTATTTGATAGTACACGGTCATTTGTTAAAATTTACTACGACATTAATGTGAAAACCACCCTAAATCAATGGGCAATGTAAGGAGCCTACTGCATAAACGTCCATGTATTTAGCTTCTACATACTTAATATACTGTCGTTGGTAGTAATACTTGTTAACAATATTTACGAGTAATGATTAAATGTGGATTAAGTAACAAAAGGCTCAATTGGGTAAAATTACTCTTTGCTTATAGCGACAATTATCCAGATCTTGTAGAGTCGTGCAAGCTTCTGGCATTATAGGTCAAAAGCGGTTGAATATGCTTTCCATGAGTTTAGTTCGAAGAAACCGGATGCGCAGTTTCAAGGTTCACTACGCCCTAAACCAATGGATTATGAATTTGTGGTGCTTTTCACAATGGTCCATACTTTTAGCGACCAATACCTAGTAATGCAACTGAGTTATCACCCAAAGATCTTAGCAGTATTTGATAGTAAACGGTCATTTGTTAAAATCTACTACAACATTAATGTGAGAACCACCCTAAATCAATGGGCAATGTAATAGGAGCCTACTGCATAAGCGTCCATGTAATTAGCTTCTACTTACTTAATATACTGTCGTTGGTAGTAACGCTTGTTAACAATATTTACGAGTAATGGTTAAATATGCATTGAGTAACTAGAGACTAGATTGGGTAAAATTACTCTTTGCTTAAAGCGACAATTATCCAATTCTTGTAAAGTAATGCCAGCTTGTGTCATTATAGGTCAAAAGCGGTTGAATATGCTTTCCACGAGTTTAGTTCGAAGAAACCGGATGCGCCGTTTCAAGGTTCACTACGCCCTAAACCAATGGATTATGAATTTGTGGTGCTTTTCACAATGGTCCATACTTGTAGCGATCAATTCCTAGTAAAGCAACTGAGTTATCACCCAAAGATCTTAGCGGTATTTGATAGTACACGGTCATTTGTTAAAATTTACTACGACATTAATGTGAAAACCACCCTAAATCAATGGGCAATGTAATAGGAGCCTGCTGCATAAACGTCCATGTATTTAGCTACTACTCACATAATATAATGTCGTTGGTAGTTACACTTGTTAACAACATTTACGATTAATGGTTAAATGTGGATTGAGCAACTAAAGACTAGATTGGGTAAAATTACTCTTTGCTTAAAGCGACAATTATCCAGATCTTGTAGAGTCATGCCAGCTTGTGTCATTATAGGTCAAAAGCGGTTGAATATGCTTTCCACGAGTTTAGTTCGAAGAAACCGGATGCGCCGTTTCAAGGTTCACTACGCCCTAAACCAATGTATTATGAATTTGTGGTGCTTTTCACAATGGTCCATACTTTTAGCGACCAATACCTAGTAATGCAACTGAGTTATCACCCAAAGATCTTAGCAGTATTTGATAGTAAACGGTCATTTGTTAAAATCTACTACAACTTTAATGTGAGACCCACCCTAAATCAATGGGCAATGTAATAGGAGCCTACTGCATAAGCGCCCATGTATTTAGCTTCTACTTACTTAATATACTGTCGTTGGTAGTAACGCTTGTTAACAATATTTACGAGTAATGGTTAAATATGCATTGAGTAACTAAAGACTAGATTGGGTAAAATTACTCTTTGCTTAAAGCGACAATTATCCAGATCTTGTAGAGTCATGCCAGCTTGTGTCATTATAGGTCAAAAGCGGTTGAATATGCTTTCCACGAGTTTAGTTCGAAGAAACCGGATGCGCCGTTTCAAGGTTCACTACGCCCTAAACCAATGGATTATGAATTTGTGGTGCTTTTCACAATGGTCCATACTTTTAGCGACCAATTCCTAGTAATGCAACTGAGTTATCACACAAAGATATTAGCAGTATTTGATAGTACACGGTCATTTGTTAAAATCTACTACAACATTAATGTGAGAACCACCCTAAATCAATGGGCAATGTAATAGGAGCCTACTGCATAAGCGTCCATGTATTTAGCTTCTACTTACTTAATATACTGTCGTTGGTAGTAACGCTTGTTAACAATATTTACGAGTAATGGTTAAATATGCATTGAGTAACTAGAGACTAGATTGGGTAAAATTACTCTTTGCTTAAAGCGACAATTATCCAATTCTTGTAAAGTAATGCCAGCTTGTGTCATTATAGGTCAAAAGCGGTTGAATATGCTTTCCACGAGTTTAGTTCGAAGAAACCGGATGCGCCGTTTCAAGGTTCACTACGCCCTAAACCAATGGATTATGAATTTGTGGTGCTTTTCACAATGGTCCATACTTGTAGCGATCAATTCCTCGTAAAGCAACTGAGTTATCACCCAAAGATCTTAGCGGTATTTGATAGTACACGGTCATTTGTTAAAATCTACTACGACATTAATGTGAAAACCACCCTAAATCAATGGGCAATGTAAGGAGCCTACTGCATAAACGTCCATGTATTTAGCTTCTACTCACATAATATAATGTCGTTGGTAGTTACACTTGTTAACAACATTTACGATTAATGGTTAAATGTGGATTGAGTAACTAAAGACTGGATTGGGTAAAATTACTCTTTGCTTAAAGCGACAATTATCCAGTTCTTGTAGAGTAATGCCAGCTTGTGTCATTTTAGGTATAAAGCAGAAGAATATGCTTTCCACAAAATTAGTTCGAAGTAACCCGATGTGTAGTTTTTAAGGTTTACTACGCGCTAAACGATTGGATTATGAATTTGTGGTGCTTTTCACAATGGTCCATACTTTTAGCGATCAATTCTTAGTAATGCAACTGAGTTATCACCCAAAGCTCTTAGCAGTATTTGATAGTAAACGGTCATTTGTTAAAATCTACTACAACATTAATGTGAGAACCACCCTAAATCAATGGGCAATGTAATAGGAGCCTACTGCATAAACGTCCATGTATTTAGCTTCTACTCACATAATATAATGTCGTTGGTAGTTACACTTGTTAACAACATTTACGATTAATGGTTAAATGTGGATTGAGCAACTAAAGACTAGATTGGGTAAAATTACTCTTTGCTTAAAGCGACAATTATCCAGATCTTGTAGAGTCATGCCAGCTTGTGTCATTATAGGTCAAAAGCGGTTGAATATGCTTTCCACGATTTTAGTTCGAAGAAACCGGATGCGCAGTTTCAAGGTTCACTACGCCCTAAACCAATGGATTATGAATTTGTGGTGCTTTTCACAATGGTCCATACTTTTAGCGATCAATTCCTAGTAAAGCAACTGAGTTATCACCCAAAGATCTTAGCGGTATTTGATAGTACACGGTCATTTGTTAAAATCTACTACGACATTAATGTGAAAACCACCCTAAATCAATGGGCAATGTAAGGAGCCTACTGCATAAACGTCCATGTATTTAGTTTCTACTTACTTAATATACTGTCGTTGGTAGTAACACTTGTTAACAATATTTACGAGTAATGATTAAATGTGGATTAAGTAACAAAAGGCTCAATTGGGTAAAATTACTCTTTGCTTATAGCGACAATTATCCAGATCTTGTAGAGTCGTGCAAGCTTCTGGCATTATAGGTCAAAAGCGGTTGAATATGCTTTCCACGAGTTTAGTTCGAAGAAACCGGATGCGCAGTTTCAAGGTTCACTACGCCCTAAACCAATGGATTATGAATTTGTGGTGCTTTTCACAATGGTCCATACTTATAGCGACCAATACCTAGTAATGCAACTGAGTTATCACCCAAAGATCTTAGCAGTATTTGATAGTAAACGGTCATTTGTTAAAATCTACTACAACATTAATGTGAGAACCACCCTAAATCAATGGGCAATGTAATAGGAGCCTACTGCATAAGCGTCCATGTATTTAGCTTCTACTTACTTAATATACTGTCGTTGGTAGTAACGCTTGTTAACAATATTTACAAGTAATGGTTAAATATGCATTGAGTAACTAGAGACTAGATTGGGTAAAATTACTCTTTGCTTAAAGCGACAATTATCCAATTCTTGTAAAGTAATGCCAGCTTGTGTCATTATAGGTCAAAAGCGGTTGAATATGCTTTCCACGAGTTTAGTTCGAAGAAACCGGATGCGCAGTTTCAAGGTTCACTACGCCCTAAACCAATGGATTATGAATTTGTGGTGCTTTTCACAATGGTCCATACTTTTAGCGACCAATACCTAGTAATGCAACTGAGTTATCACCCAAAGATCTTAGCAGTATTTGATAGTAAACGGTCATTTGTTAAAATCTACTACAACATTAATGTGAGAACCACCCTAAATCAATGGGCAATGTAATAGGAGCCTACTGCATAAGCGTCCATGTATTTAGCTTCTACTTACTTAATATACTGTCGTTGGTAGTAACGCTTGTTAACAATATTTACGAGTAATGGTTAAATATGCATTGAGTAACTAGAGACTAGATTGGGTAAAATTACTCTTTGCTTATAGCGACAATTATCCAGATCTTGTAGAGTCGTGCAAGCTTCTGGCATTATAGGTCAAAAGCGGTTGAATATGCTTTCCATGAGTTTAGTTCGAAGAAACCGGATGCGCAGTTTCAAGGTTCACTACGCCCTAAACCAATGGATTATGAATTTGTGGTGCTTTTCACAATGGTCCATACTTTTAGCGACCAATACCTAGTCATGCAACTGAGTTATCACCCAAAGATCTTAGCAGTATTTGATAGTAAACGGTCATTTGTTAAAATCTACTACAACATTAATGTGAGAACCACCCTAAATCAATGGGCAATGTAATAGGAGCCTACTGCATAAGCGTCCATGTATTTAGCTTCTACTTACTTAATATACTGTCGTTGGTAGTAACGCTTGTTAACAATATTTACGAGTAATGGTTAAATATGCATTGAGTAACTAGAGACTAGATTGGGTAAAATTACTCTTTGCTTAAAGCGACAATTATCCAATTCTTGTAAAGTAATGCCAGCTTGTGTCATTATAGGTCAAAAGCGGTTGAATATGCTTTCCACGAGTTTAGTTCGAAGAAACCGGATGCGCCGTTTCAAGGTTCACTACGCCCTAAACCAATGGATTATGAATTTGTGGTGCTTTTCACAATGGTCCATACTTGTAGCGATCAATTCCTAGTAAAGCAACTGAGTTATCACCCAAAGATCTTAGCGGTATTTGATAGTACACGGTCATTTGTTAAAATTTACTACGACATTAATGTGAAAACCACCCTAAATCAATGGGCAATGTAAGGAGCCTACTGCATAAACGTCCATGTATTTAGCTTCTACATACTTAATATACTGTCGTTGGTAGTAATACTTGTTAACAATATTTACGAGTAATGATTAAATGTGGATTAAGTAACAAAAGGCTCAATTGGGTAAAATTACTCTTTGCTTATAGCGACAATTATCCAGATCTTGTAGAGTCGTGCAAGCTTCTGGCATTATAGGTCAAAAGCGGTTGAATATGCTTTCCATGAGTTTAGTTCGAAGAAACCGGATGCGCAGTTTCAAGGTTCACTACGCCCTAAACCAATGGATTATGAATTTGTGGTGCTTTTCACAATGGTCCATACTTTTAGCGACCAATACCTAGTAATGCAACTGAGTTATCACCCAAAGATCTTAGCAGTATTTGATAGTAAACGGTCATTTGTTAAAATCTACTACAACATTAATGTGAGAACCACCCTAAATCAATGGGCAATGTAATAGGAGCCTACTGCATAAGCGTCCATGTATTTAGCTTCTACTTACTTAATATACTGTCGTTGGTAGTAACGCTTGTTAACAATATTTACGAGTAATGGTTAAATATGCATTGAGTAACTAGAGACTAGATTGGGTAAAATTACTCTTTGCTTAAAGCGACAATTATCCAATTCTTGTAAAGTAATGCCAGCTTGTGTCATTATAGGTCAAAAGCGGTTGAATATGCTTTCCACGAGTTTAGTTCGAAGAAACCGGATGCGCCGTTTCAAGGTTCACTACGCCCTAAACCAATGGTTTATGAATTTGTGGTGCTTTTCACAATGGTCCATACTTGTAGCGATCAATTCCTAGTAAAGCAACTGAGTTATCACCCAAAGATCTTAGCGGTATTTGATAGTAAACGGTCATTTGTTAAAATCTACTACAACATTAATGTGAGAACCACCCTAAATCAATGGGCAATGTAATAGGAGCCTACTGCATAAGCGTCCATGTATTTAGCTTCTACTTACTTAATATACTGTCGTTGGTAGTAACGCTTGTTAACAATATTTACGAGTAATGGTTAAATATGCATTGAGTAACTAGAGACTAGATTGGGTAAAATTACTCTTTGCTTATAGCGACAATTATCCAGATCTTGTAGAGTCGTGCAAGCTTCTGGCATTATAGGTCAAAAGCGGTTGAATATGCTTTCCATGAGTTTAGTTCGAAGAAACCGGATGCGCAGTTTCAAGGTTCACTACGCCCTAAACCAATGGATTATGAATTTGTGGTGCTTTTCACAATGGTCCATACTTTTAGCGACCAATACCTAGTCATGCAACTGAGTTATCACCCAAAGATCTTAGCGGTATTTGATAGTACACGGTCATTTGTTAAAATTTACTACGACATTAATGTGAAAACCACCCTAAATCAATGGGCAATGTAAGGAGCCTACTGCATAAACGTCCATGTATTTAGCTTCTACATACTTAATATACTGTCGTTGGTAGTAATACTTGTTAACAATATTTACGAGTAATGATTAAATGTGGATTAAGTAACAAAAGGCTCAATTGGGTAAAATTACTCTTTGCTTATAGCGACAATTATCCAGATCTTGTAGAGTCGTGCAAGCTTCTGGCATTATAGGTCAAAAGCGGTTGAATATGCTTTCCATGAGTTTAGTTCGAAGAAACCGGATGCGCAGTTTCAAGGTTCACTACGCCCTAAACCAATGGATTATGAATTTGTGGTGCTTTTCACAATGGTCCATACTTGTAGCGATCAATTCCTAGTAAAGCAACTGAGTTATCACCCAAAGATCTTAGCGGTATTTGATAGTACACGGTCATTTGTTAAAATTTACTACGACATTAATGTGAAAACCACCCTAAATCAATGGGCAATGTAAGGAGCCTACTGCATAAACGTCCATGTATTTAGCTTCTACATACTTAATATACTGTCGTTGGTAGTAATACTTGTTAACAATATTTACGAGTAATGATTAAATGTGGATTAAGTAACAAAAGGCTCAATTGGGTAAAATTACTCTTTGCTTATAGCGACAATTATCCAGATCTTGTAGAGTCGTGCAAGCTTCTGGCATTATAGGTCAAAAGCGGTTGAATATGCTTTCCATGAGTTTAGTTCGAAGAAACCGGATGCGCAGTTTCAAGGTTCACTACGCCCTAAACCAATGGATTATGAATTTGTGGTGCTTTTCACAATGGTCCATACTTTTAGCGACCAATACCTAGTAATGCAACTGAGTTATCACCCAAAGATCTTAGCAGTATTTGATAGTAAACGGTCATTTGTTAAAATCTACTACAACATTAATGTGAGAACCACCCTAAATCAATGGGCAATGTAATAGGAGCCTACTGCATAAGCGTCCATGTATTTAGCTTCTACTTACTTAATATACTGTCGTTGGTAGTAACGCTTGTTAACAATATTTACGAGTAATGGTTAAATATGCATTGAGTAACTAGAGACTAGATTGGGTAAAATTACTCTTTGCTTAAAGCGACAATTATCCAATTCTTGTAAAGTAATGCCAGCTTGTGTCATTATAGGTCAAAAGCGGTTGAATATGCTTTCCACGAGTTTAGTTCGAAGAAACCGGATGCGCCGTTTCAAGGTTCACTACGCCCTAAACCAATGGATTATGAATTTGTGGTGCTTTTCACAATGGTCCATACTTGTAGCGATCAATTCCTAGTAAAGCAACTGAGTTATCACCCAAAGATCTTAGCGGTATTTGATAGTACACGGTCATTTGTTAAAATCTACTACGACATTAATGTGTAAACCACCCTAAATCAATGGGCAATGTAAGGAGCCTACTGCATAAACGTCCATGTATTTAGCTTCTACTCACATAATATAATGTCGTTGGTAGTTACACTTGTTAACAACATTTACGATTAATGGTTAAATGTGGATTGAGTAACTAAAGACTGGATTGGGTAAAATTACTCTTTGCTTAAAGCGACAATTATCCAGTTCTTGTAGAGTAATGCCAGCTTGTGTCATTTTAGGTATAAAGCAGAAGAATATGCTTTCCACAAAATTAGTTCGAAGTAACCCGATGTGTAGTTTTTAAGGTTTACTACGCGCTAAACGATTGGATTATGAATTTGTGGTGCTTTTCACAATGGTCCATACTTGTAGCGATCAATTCCTAGTAAAGCAACTGAGTTATCACCCAAAGATCTTAGCGGTATTTGATAGTACACGGTAATTTGTTAAAATCTACTACGACATTAATGTGAAAACCACCCTAAATCAATGGGCAATGTAAGGAGCCTACTGCATAAACGTCCATGTATTTAGCTTCTACTTACTTAATATACTGTCGTTGGTAGTAACACTTGTTAACAATATTTACGAGTAATGATTAAATGTGGATTAAGTAACAAAAGGCTCAATTGGGTAAAATTACTCTTTGCTTATAGCGACAATTATCCAGATCTTGTAGAGTCGTGCAAGCTTCTGGCATTATAGGTCAAAAGCGGTTGAATATGCTTTCCACGAGTTTAGTTCGAAGAAACCGGATGCGCAGTTTCAAGGTTCACTACGCCCTAAACCAATGGATTATGAATTTGTGGTGCTTTTCACAATGGTCCATACTTATAGCGACCAATACCTAGTAATGCAACTGAGTTATCACCCAAAGATCTTAGCAGTATTTGATAGTAAACGGTCATTTGTTAAAATCTACTACAACATTAATGTGAGAACCACCCTAAATCAATGGGCAATGTAATAGGAGCCTACTGCATAAGCGTCCATGTATTTAGCTTCTACTTACTTAATATACTGTCGTTGGTAGTAACGCTTGTTAACAATATTTACAAGTAATGGTTAAATATGCATTGAGTAACTAGAGACTAGATTGGGTAAAATTACTCTTTGCTTAAAGAGACAATTATCCAATTCTTGTAAAGTAATGCCAGCTTGTGTCATTATAGGTCAAAAGCGGTTGAATATGCTTTCCACGAGTTTAGTTCGAAGAAACCGGATGCGCAGTTTCAAGGTTCACTACGCCCTAAACCAATGGATTATGAATTTGTGGTGCTTTTCACAATGGTCCATACTTTTAGCGACCAATACCTAGTAATGCAACTGAGTTATCACCCAAAGATCTTAGCAGTATTTGATAGTAAACGGTCATTTGTTAAAATCTACTACAACATTAATGTGAGAACCACCCTAAATCAATGGGCAATGTAATAGGAGCCTACTGCATAAGCGTCCATGTATTTAGCTTCTACTTACTTAATATACTGTCGTTGGTAGTAACGCTTGTTAACAATATTTACGAGTAATGGTTAAATATGCATTGAGTAACTAGAGACTAGATTGGGTAAAATTACTCTTTGCTTATAGCGACAATTATCCAGATCTTGTAGAGTCGTGCAAGCTTCTGGCATTATAGGTCAAAAGCGGTTGAATATGCTTTCCATGAGTTTAGTTCGAAGAAACCGGATGCGCAGTTTCAAGGTTCACTACGCCCTAAACCAATGGATTATGAATTTGTGGTGCTTTTCACAATGGTCCATACTTTTAGCGACCAATACCTAGTCATGCAACTGAGTTATCACCCAAAGATCTTAGCAGTATTTGATAGTAAACGGTCATTTGTTAAAATCTACTACAACATTAATGTGAGAACCACCCTAAATCAATGGGCAATGTAATAGGAGCCTACTGCATAAGCGTCCATGTATTTAGCTTCTACTTACTTAATATACTGTCGTTGGTAGTAATACTTGTTAACAATATTTACGAGTAATGATTAAATGTGGATTAAGTAACAAAAGGCTCAATTGGGTAAAATTACTCTTTGCTTATAGCGACAATTATCCAGATCTTGTAGAGTCGTGCAAGCTTCTGGCATTATAGGTCAAAAGCGGTTGAATATGCTTTCCATGAGTTTAGTTCGAAGAAACCGGATGCGCAGTTTCAAGGTTCACTACGCCCTAAACCAATGGATTATGAATTTGTGGTGCTTTTCACAATGGTCCATACTTTTAGCGACCAATACCTAGTAATGCAACTGAGTTATCACCCAAAGATCTTAGCAGTATTTGATAGTAAACGGTCATTTGTTAAAATCTACTACAACATTAATGTGAGAACCACCCTAAATCAATGGGCAATGTAATAGGAGCCTACTGCATAAGCGTCCATGTATTTAGCTTCTACTTACTTAATATACTGTCGTTGGTAGTAACGCTTGTTAACAATATTTACGAGTAATGGTTAAATATGCATTGAGTAACTAGAGACTAGATTGGGTAAAATTACTCTTTGCTTAAAGCGACAATTATCCAATTCTTGTAAAGTAATGCCAGCTTGTGTCATTATAGGTCAAAAGCGGTTGAATATGCTTTCCACGAGTTTAGTTCGAAGAAACCGGATGCGCCGTTTCAAGGTTCACTACGCCCTAAACCAATGGTTTATGAATTTGTGGTGCTTTTCACAATGGTCCATACTTGTAGCGATCAATTCCTAGTAAAGCAACTGAGTTATCACCCAAAGATCTTAGCGGTATTTGATAGTAAACGGTCATTTGTTAAAATCTACTACAACATTAATGTGAGAACCACCCTAAATCAATGGGCAATGTAATAGGAGCCTACTGCATAAGCGTCCATGTATTTAGCTTCTACTTACTTAATATACTGTCGTTGGTAGTAACGCTTGTTAACAATATTTACGAGTAATGGTTAAATATGCATTGAGTAACTAGAGACTAGATTGGGTAAAATTACTCTTTGCTTATAGCGACAATTATCCAGATCTTGTAGAGTCGTGCAAGCTTCTGGCATTATAGGTCAAAAGCGGTTGAATATGCTTTCCATGAGTTTAGTTCGAAGAAACCGGATGCGCAGTTTCAAGGTTCACTACGCCCTAAACCAATGGATTATGAATTTGTGGTGCTTTTCACAATGGTCCATACTTTTAGCGACCAATACCTAGTCATGCAACTGAGTTATCACCCAAAGATCTTAGCAGTATTTGATAGTAAACGGTCATTTGTTAAAATCTACTACAACATTAATGTGAGAACCACCCTAAATCAATGGGCAATGTAATAGGAGCCTACTGCATAAGCGTCCATGTATTTAGCTTCTACTTACTTAATATACTGTCGTTGGTAGTAACGCTTGTTAACAATATTTACGAGTAATGGTTAAATATGCATTGAGTAACTAGAGACTAGATTGGGTAAAATTACTCTTTGCTTAAAGCGACAATTATCCAATTCTTGTAAAGTAATGCCAGCTTGTGTCATTATAGGTCAAAAGCGGTTGAATATGCTTTCCACGAGTTTAGTTCGAAGAAACCGGATGCGCCGTTTCAAGGTTCACTACGCCCTAAACCAATGGATTATGAATTTGTGGTGCTTTTCACAATGGTCCATACTTGTAGCGATCAATTCCTAGTAAAGCAACTGAGTTATCACCCAAAGATCTTAGCGGTATTTGATAGTACACGGTCATTTGTTAAAATTACTACGACATTAATGTGAAACCACCCTAAATCAATGGGCAATGTAAGGAGCCTACTGCATAAACGTCCATGTATTTAGCTTTACTACTAATATATGTCGTTGGTAGTAACTTGTTAACAATATTTACGATAATGGTTAAATGTGGATTGAGTAACTAAAGCTGATTGGGTAAAATTACTCTTTGCTTAAGCGACAATTATCCAGTTCTTGTAGAGTATGCCAGCTTGTGCATTATAGGTCAAAAGCGTGAATATGCTTTCCAGATTTAGTTCGAAGAAACCGATGGAGTTTTAAGGTTCACTACGCCCTAAACAATGGATTATGAATTTGTGGTGCTTTTCACAATGGTCCATACTTTTAGCGATCAATTCCTAGTAATGCAACTGAGTTATCACCCAAAGATCTTAGCAGTATTTGATAGTAAACGGTCATTTGTTAAAATCTACTACAACATTAATGTGAGAACCACCCTAAATCAATGGGCAATGTAATAGGAGCCTACTGCATAACGTCCATGTATTTAGCTTCTACTACTTAATATAATGTCGTTGGTAGTTACACTTGTTAACAAATTTACGATAATGGTTAAATATGGATTGAGTAACTAAAGACTAGATTGGGTAAAATTACTCTTTGCTTAAAGCGACAATTATCCAATTCTTGTAAGTAATGCCAGCTTGTGTCATTATAGGTCAAAAGCGGTTGAATATGCTTTCCACGATTTAGTTCGAAGAAACCGGATGCGCAGTTTCAAGGTTCACTACGCCCTAAACCAATGGATTATGAATTTGTGGTGCTTTTCACAATGGTCCATACTTGTAGCGATCAATTCCTAGTAAAGCAACTGAGTTATCACCCAAAGATCTAAGCGGTATTTGATAGTACACGGTAATTTGTTAAAATCTACTACGACATTAATGTGAAAACCACCCTAAATCAATGGGCAATGTAAGGAGCCTACTGCATAAACGTCCATGTATTTAGCTTCTACTTACTAATATACTGTCGTTGGTAGTAACACTTGTTAACAATATTTACGAGTAATGATTAAATGTGGATTAAGTAACAAAAGGCTCATTGGGTAAAATTACTCTTTGCTTATAGCGACAATTATCCAGATCTTGTAGAGTCGTGCAAGCTTCTGGCATTATAGGTCAAAAGCGGTTGAATATGCTTTCCACGATTTAGTTCGAAGAAACCGGATGCGCAGTTTCAAGGTTCACTACGCCCTAAACCAATGGATTATGAATTTGTGGTGCTTTTCACAATGGTCCATACTTTAGCGACCAATACCTAGTAATGCAACTGAGTTATCACCCAAAGATCTTAGCAGTATTTGATAGTAAACGGTCATTTGTTAAAATCTACTACAACATTAATGTGAAAACCACCCTAAATCAATGGGCAATGTAAGGAGCCTACTGCATAAGCGTCCATGTATTTAGCTTCTACTTACTTAATATACTGTCGTTGGTAGTAACGCTTGTTAACAATATTTACAAGTAATGGTTAAATATGCATTGAGTAACTAGAGACTAGATTGGGTAAAATTACTCTTTGCTTAAAGAGACAATTATCCAATTCTTGTAAAGTAATGCCAGCTTGTGTCATTATAGGTCAAAAGCGGTTGAATATGCTTTCCACGAGTTTAGTTCGAAGAAACCGGATGCGCAGTTTCAAGGTTCACTACGCCCTAAACCAATGGATTATGAATTTGTGGTGCTTTTCACAATGGTCCATACTTTAGCGACCAATACCTAGTAAAGCAACTGAGTTATCACCCAAAGATCTTAGCAGTATTTGATAGTAAACGGTCATTTGTTAAAATCTACTACAACATTAATGTGAAACCACCCTAAATCAATGGGCAATGTAATAGGAGCCTACTGCATAACGTCCATGTATTTAGCTTCTACTTACTTAATATACTGTCGTTGGTAGTAACACTTGTTAACAATATTTACGAGTAATGGTTAAATATGGATTGAGTAACTAAAGACTAGATTGGGTAAAATTACTCTTTGCTTATAGCGACAATTATCCAGATCTTGTAGAGTCGTGCAAGCTTCTGGCATTATAGGTCAAAAGCGGTTGAATATGCTTTCCATGAGTTTAGTTCGAAGAAACCGGATGCGCAGTTTCAAGGTTCACTACGCCCTAAACCAATGGATTATGAATTTGTGGTGCTTTTCACAATGGTCCATACTTTTAGCGACCAATACCTAGTAATGCAACTGAGTTATCACCCAAAGATCTTAGCAGTATTTGATAGTAAACGGTCATTTGTTAAAATCTACTACAACATTAATGTGAGAACCACCCTAAATCAATGGGCAATGTAATAGGAGCCTACTGCATAAGCGTCCATGTATTTAGCTTCTACTTACTTAATATACTGTCGTTGGTAGTAACACTTGTTAACAATATTTACGAGTAATGGTTAAATGTGGATTAAGTAACAAAGACTAATTGGGTAAAATTACTCTTTGCTTATAGCGACAATTATCCAGATCTTGTAGAGTCATGCAGCTTCTGGCATTATAGGTCAAAAGCGGTTGAATATGCTTTCCATGAGTTTAGTTCGAAGAAACCGGATGCGCAGTTTCAAGGTTCACTACGCCCTAAACCAATGGATTATGAATTTGTGGTGCTTTTCACAATGGTCCATACTTTTAGCGACCAATACCTAGTAATGCAACTGAGTTATCACCCAAAGATCTTAGCAGTATTTGATAGTAAACGGTCATTTGTTAAAATCTACTACAACATTAATGTGAGAACCACCCTAAATCAATGGGCAATGTAATAGGAGCCTACTGCATAAGCGTCCATGTATTTAGCTTCTACTTACTTAATATACTGTCGTTGGTAGTAACGCTTGTTAACAATATTTACGAGTAATGGTTAAATATGCATTGAGTAACTAGAGACTAGATTGGGTAAAATTACTCTTTGCTTAAGCGACAATTATCCAATCTTGTAAGTGTGCCAGCTTCTGGCATTATAGGTCAAAAGCGGTTGAATATGCTTTCCACGAGTTTAGTTCGAAGAAACCGGATGCGCAGTTTCAAGGTTCACTACGCCCTAAACCAATGGATTATGAATTTGTGGTGCTTTTCACAATGGTCCATACTTTAGCGATCCAATACCTAGTAAAGCAACTGAGTTATCACCCAAAGATCTTAGCGTATTTGATAGTAAACGGTCATTTGTTAAAATCTACTACAACATTAATGTGAGAACCACCCTAAATCAATGGGCAATGTAATAGGAGCCTACTGCATAAGCGTCCATGTATTTAGCTTCTACTTACTTAATATACTGTCGTTGGTAGTAACGCTTGTTAACAATATTTACGAGTAATGGTTAAATATGCATTGAGTAACTAGAGACTAGATTGGGTAAAATTACTCTTTGCTTATAGCGACAATTATCCAGATCTTGTAGAGTCGTGCAAGCTTCTGGCATTATAGGTCAAAAGCGGTTGAATATGCTTTCCATGAGTTTAGTTCGAAGAAACCGGATGCGCAGTTTCAAGGTTCACTACGCCCTAAACCAATGGATTATGAATTTGTGGTGCTTTTCACAATGGTCCATACTTTTAGCGACCAATACCTAGTAATGCAACTGAGTTATCACCCAAAGATCTTAGCAGTATTTGATAGTAAACGGTCATTTGTTAAAATCTACTACAACATTAATGTGAGAACCACCCTAAATCAATGGGCAATGTAATAGGAGCCTACTGCATAAGCGTCCATGTATTTAGCTTCTACTTACTTAATATACTGTCGTTGGTAGTAACGCTTGTTAACAATATTTACGAGTAATGGTTAAATATGCATTGAGTAACTAGAGACTAGATTGGGTAAAATTACTCTTTGCTTAAAGCGACAATTATCCAATTCTTGTAAAGTAATGCCAGCTTGTGTCATTATAGGTCAAAAGCGGTTGAATATGCTTTCCACGAGTTTAGTTCGAAGAAACCGGATGCGCCGTTTCAAGGTTCACTACGCCCTAAACCAATGGATTATGAATTTGTGGTGCTTTTCACAATGGTCCATACTTGTAGCGATCAATTCCTAGTAAAGCAACTGAGTTATCACCCAAAGATCTTAGCGGTATTTGATAGTACACGGTCATTTGTTAAAATTACTACGACATTAATGTGAAAACCACCCTAAATCAATGGGCAATGTAAGGAGCCTACTGCATAAACGTCCATGTATTTAGCTTCTACTTACTTAATATACTGTCGTTGGTAGTAATACTTGTTAACAATATTTACGAGTAATGATTAAATTGGATTAAGTAACAAAAGGCTCAATTGGGTAAAATTACTCTTTGCTTATAGCGACAATTATCCAGATCTTGTAGAGTCGTGCAAGCTTCTGGCATTATAGGTCAAAAGCGGTTGAATATGCTTTCCATGAGTTTAGTTCGAAGAAACCGGATGCGCAGTTTCAAGGTTCACTACGCCCTAAACCAATGGATTATGAATTTGTGGTGCTTTTCACAATGGTCCATACTTTTAGCGACCAATACCTAGTAATGCAACTGAGTTATCACCCAAAGATCTTAGCAGTATTTGATAGTAAACGGTCATTTGTTAAAATCTACTACAACATTAATGTGAGAACCACCCTAAATCAATGGGCAATGTAATAGGAGCCTACTGCATAAGCGTCCATGTATTTAGCTTCTACTTACTTAATATACTGTCGTTGGTAGTAACGCTTGTTAACAATATTTACGAGTAATGGTTAAATATGCATTGAGTAACTAGAGACTAGATTGGGTAAAATTACTCTTTGCTTAAAGCGACAATTATCCAATTCTTGTAAAGTAATGCCAGCTTGTGTCATTATAGGTCAAAAGCGGTTGAATATGCTTTCCACGATTTTAGTTCGAAGAAACCGGATGCGCAGTTTCAAGGTTCACTACGCCCTAAACCAATGGATTATGAATTTGTGGTGCTTTTCACAATGGTCCATACTTGTAGCGATCAATTCCTAGTAAAGCAACTGAGTTATCACCCAAAGATCTAAGCGGTATTTGATAGTACACGGTAATTTGTTAAAATCTACTACGACATTAATGTGAAAACCACCCTAAATCAATGGGCAATGTAAGGAGCCTACTGCATAAGCGTCCATGTATTTAGCTTCTACTTACTTAATATAATGTCGTTGGTAGTAACACTTGTTAACAATATTTACGAGTAATGGTTAAATGTGGATTGAGTAACTAAAGACTAGATTGGGTAAAATTACTCTTTGCTTAAAGCGACAATTATCCAATCTTGTAGAGTATGCCAGCTTGTGTCATTTTAGGTCAAAAGCGGTGAATATGCTTTCCAGAGTTAGTTCGAAGAACCCGATGGCAGTTTCAAGGTTACTACGCCCTAAACCAATGGATTATGAATTTGTGGTGCTTTTCACAATGGTCCATACTTTTAGCGACAATCCTAGTAATGCAACTGAGTTATCACCCAAAGATCTTAGCAGTATTTGATAGTAAACGGTCATTTGTTAAAATCTACTACAACATTAATGTGAGAACCACCCTAAATCAATGGGCAATGTAATAGGAGCCTACTGCATAACGTCCATGTATTTAGCTTCTACTCACATAATATAATGTCGTTGGTAGTTAACTGTTAACAACATTTACGATTAATGGTTAATGTGATTGAGAACTAAAGACTAGATTGGGTAAAATTACTCTTTGCTTAAAGCGACAATTATCCAGATCTTGTAGAGTCATGCCAGCTTGTGTCATTATAGTCAAAAGCGGTTGAATATGCTTTCCACGATTTTAGTTCGAAGAAACCGGATGCGCAGTTTCAAGGTTCACTACGCCCTAAACCAATGGATTATGAATTTGTGGTGCTTTTCACAATAGTCCATACTTGTAGCGATCAATTCCTAGTAAAGCAACTGAGTTATCACCCAAAGATCTTAGCGGTATTGATAGTAAACGGTCATTTGTTAAAATCTACTACACATTAATGTGAGAAACCACCCTAAATCAATGGGCAATGTAAGGAGCCTACTGCATAAGCGTCCATGTATTTAGCTTCTACTTACTTAATATACTGTCGTTGGTAGTAACACTTGTTAACAATATTTACGAGTAATGATTAAATGTGATTAGTAACAAAAGCTAATTGGGTAAAATTACTCTTTGCTTATAGCGACAATTATCCAGATCTTGTAGAGTCGTGCAAGCTTCTGGCATTATAGGTCAAAAGCGGTTGAATATGCTTTCCATGAGTTTAGTTCGAAGAAACCGGATGCGCAGTTTCAAGGTTCACTACGCCCTAAACCAATGGATTATGAATTTGTGGTGCTTTTCACAATGGTCCATACTTTAGCGACCAATACCTAGTCATGCAACTGAGTTATCACCCAAAGATCTTAGCGGTATTTGATAGTAAACGGTCATTGTTAAAATCTACTACAACATTAATGTGAGAACCACCCTAAATCAATGGGCAATGTAATAGGAGCCTACTGCATAAGCGTCCATGTATTTAGCTTCTACTTACTTAATATACTGTCGTTGGTAGTAACTTGTTAACAATATTTACGAGTAATGATTAAATGTGATTAAGTAACAAAAGGCTAATTGGGTAAAATTACTCTTTGCTTATAGCGACAATTATCCAATCTTGTAGAGTCGTGCCAGCTTCTGCATTATAGGTCAAAAGCGGTTGAATATGCTTTCCAGATTTAGTTCGAAGAAACCGGATGCGCAGTTTCAAGGTTCACTACGCCCTAAACCAATGGATTATGAATTTGTGGTGCTTTTCACAATGGTCCATACTTTTAGCGACCAATACCTAGTAATGCAACTGAGTTATCACCCAAAGATCTTAGCAGTATTTGATAGTAAACGGTCATTTGTTAAAATCTACTACAACATTAATGTGAGAACCACCCTAAATCAATGGGCAATGTAATAGAGCCTACTGCATAACGTCCATGTATTTAGCTTCTACTTACTTAATATACTGTCGTTGGTAGTAACGCTTGTTAACATATTTACGAGTAATGGTTAAATATGCATTGAGTAACTAGAGACTAATTGGGTAAAAATTACTCTTTGCTTAAACGACAATTATCCAGATCTTGTAGAGTCGTGCAAGCTTCTGGCATTATAGGTCAAAAGCGGTTGTATATGCTTTCCACGAGTTTAGTTCGAAGAAACCGGATGCGCCGTTTCAAGGTTCACTACGTCCTAACCAATGGATTATGAATTTGTGGTGCTTTTCACAATAGTCCATACTTGTAGCGACAATCCTAGTAATGCACTGAGTTATCCCAAAGATCTTATGCGGTATTTGATAGTACACGTCTATGCAACTGAGTTATCACCCAAAGATCTTAGCAATATTTGATAGTAACGGTCATTTGTTAAAACTACTACAACATTAATGTGAGAACCACCCTAAATCAATGGGCAATGTAATAGGAGCCTACTGCATAAGCGACCATGTATTGAGCTTCTACTTACTTAATATACTGTCGTTGGTAGTTACACTTGTTAACAACATTTACGATTAATGGTTAAATGTGGATTGAGTAACTAAGACTAGATTGGGTAAAATTACTCTTTGCTTAAAGCGACAATTATCCAGATCTTGTAGAGTCATGCCAGCTTGTGTCATTATAGGTCAAAGCGGTTGAATATGCTTTCCACGATTTTAGTTCGAAGAACCCGGATGCGCAGTTTCAAGGTTCACTACGCCCTAAACCATGGATTATGAATTTGTGGTGCTTTTCACAATGGTCCATACTTGTAGCGATCAATTCCTAGTAAAGCAACTGAGTTATCACCCAAAGATCTTAGCGGTATTTGATAGTACACGGTCATTTGTTAAAATCTACTACGACATTAATGTGAAAACCACCCTAAATCAATGGGCAATGTAAGGAGCCTACTGCATAAACGTCCATGTATTTAGCTTCTACTTACTTAATATACTGTCGTTGGTAGTAACACTTTGTTAACAATATTTACGAGTAATGGTTAAATGTGGATTAAGTAACAAAAGGCTCAATGGGTAAAAATTACTCTTTGCTTATAGCGACAATTATCCAGATTTTGTAGAGTCGTGCAAGCTTCTGGCATTATAGGTCAAAAGCGGTTGAATATGCTTTCCACGAGTTTAGTTCGAAGAAACCGGATGCGCAGTTTCAAGGTTCACTACGCCCTAAACCAATGGATTATGAATTTGTGGTGCTTTTCACAATGGTCCATACTTGTAGCGATCAATTCCTAGTAAAGCAACTGAGTTATCACCCAAGATCTTAGCGTATTTGATAGTACACGGTCATTTGTTAAAATTTACTACGACATTAATGTGAAAACACCCTAAATCAATGGGCAATGTAAGGAGCCTACTGCATAAACGTCCATGTATTTAGCTTCTACATACTTAATATACTGTCGTTGGTAGTAATACTTGTTAACAATATTTACGAGTAATGATTAAATTGTGGATTAAGTAACAAAAGGCTCAATTGGGTAAAATTACTCTTTGCTTATAGCGACAATTATCCAGATCTTGTAGAGTCCGTGCAAGCTTCTGGCATTATAGGTCAAAAGCGGTTGAATATGCTTCCATGAGTTTAAGTCGAAGAAACCGGATGCGCAGTTTCAAGGTTCACTACGCCCTAAACCAATGGATTATGAATTTGTGGTGCTTTTCACAATGGTCCATACTTTTAGCGACAATACCTAGTAATGCAACTGAGTTATCACCCAAAGATCTTAGCAATATTTGATAGAGTACACGGTCATTTGTTAAAATCTACTACAACATTAATGTGAGAACCACCCTAAATCAATGGGCAATGTAATAGGAGCCTACTGCATAAGCGACC
>NW_022279863.1:0-71054 GCF_009193385.2 Nasonia vitripennis
TGCCGCACGAAAAACCGATAAAGTCCAAAATCGACGAGTTACGTGTCTTGGAGCGCCCTCTATAAAATGATTTCCTCATCTTGGATCTTGACAAAAATTGTTGTATAATACTAATGTTGATGTCAGCAACAATATTCCGTTATAAAAAAGGGGTAAATTAGTTATGCGCCGCACGAAAAATCGATAAAGTCCAAAATCAACGAGTTACGTGTCTTGGAGCGCCCTCTAGACGAGGTTCCTCATCTTGGATCCCGACCAAATTTTTTTCCATACTAATATTGATGTTAGCAACAATATTCCGTTATAAAAAGGGGTAAATTACTTATGCCGCGCACGAAAAACCGATAAAGTCCAAAATCGACGAGTTACGTGTCTTGGAGCGCCCTCTAGATGATTCCTCATCTTGGATCTTGACCAATTTTTTCCATACTAATATTGATGTTAGCAACAATATTCCGTTATAAAAAAGGGTAAATTAGTTATGCGCCGCACGAAAAACCGATAAAGTCCAAAATCGACGAGTTACGTGTCTTGGAGCGCCCTCTAGACGAGGTTCCTCATCTTGGATCCCGACCAAATTTTTTCATACTAATATTGATGTTAGCAACAATATTCCGTTATAAAAAAGGGGTAAATTAGTTATGTGCCGCACGAAAAAACCGATAAAGTCCAAAATCGACGAGTTACGTGTCTTGGAGCGCCCTCTAGAAATGTTCCTCATCTTGGATCTTGACCAAAATTGTTGTATATACTAATATTGATGTTAGCAACAATATTCCGTTAAAAAAAGGGGTAAATTAGTTATGTGCCGCACGAAAAATCGATAAAGTCCAAAATCGACGAGTTACGTGTCTTGGAGCGCCCTCTAGACGAGGTTCCTCATCTTGGATCTTGACCAAAATTGTTTCACATACTAATATTGATGTTAGCAACAATATTCCGTTATAAAAAAGGGGTAAATTAGTTATGTGCCGCACGAAAAACCGATAAAGTCCAAAATGAAGATTACGTGTCTTGGAGCGCCCTCTAGACGAGGTTCCTCATCTTGGATCCCGACCAAATTTTTTTCACATACTAATATTGATGTTAGCAACAATATTCCGTTATAAAAAAGGGGTAAATTACTTATGTGCCGCACGAAAAACCGATAAAGTCCAAAATCGACGAGTTACGTGTCTTGGAGCGCCCTCTAGACGAGGTTCCTCATCTTGGATCTTGACCAAAAATTTTTGCACATACTAATTTGATGTTAGCAACAATATTCCGTTATAAAAAAGGGGTAAATTAGTTATGTGCCGCACGAAAAACCGATAAAGTCCAAAATCGACGAGTTACGTGTCTTGGAGCCCTCTAGACGAGGTTCCTCATCTTGGATCCGACCAAATTTTTTCACATACTAATATGATGTTAGCAACAATATTCCGTTATAAAAAAGGGGTAAATTAGTTATGTGCCGCACGAAAAAACCGATAAAGTCCAAAATCGACGAGTTACGTGTCTTGGAGCGCCCTCTAGACGAGGTTCCTCATCTTGGATCTTGACCAAAATTGTTGTACATACTAATATTGATAGCAACAATATTCCGTTATAAAAAGGGGTAAATTAGTTATGCGCCGCACGAAAAACCGATAAAGTCAAAAATCGACAAGTTACGTGTCTTGGAGCGCCCTCTAGACGAGGTTCCTCATCTTGGATCCCGACCAAATTTTTTTTCCATACTAATATTGATGTTAGCAACAATATTCCGTTATAAAAAAGGGGTAAATTAGTTATGTGCCGCACGAAAAACCGATAAAGTCCAAAATCGACGAGTTACGTGTCTTGGAGCGCCCTCTAGTCGAGGTTCCTCATCTTGGATCTTGACCAAAATTGTTGTACATACTAATATTGATGTTAGCAACAATATTCCGTTATAAAAAAAGGGGTAAATTAGTTATGCCGCACGAAAAACCGATAAAGTCAAAAATTGAAAGATTACGTGTCTTGGAGCGCCCTCTAGACGAGGTTCCTCATCTTGGATCCCGACCAAATTTTTTTCCATACTAATATTGATGTTAGCAACAATATTCCGTTATAAAAAAAGGGGTAAATTACTTATGTGCCGCACGAAAAACCGATAAAGTCCAAAATCGACGAGTTACGTGTCTTGGAGCGCCCTCTATAAATAATTCCTCATCTTGGATCTTGACCAAAATTGTTGTATATACTAATGTTGATGTCAGCAACAATATTCCGTTATAAAAAAGGGGTAAATTAGTTATGCGCCGCACGAAAAATCGATAAAGTCCAAAATCGACGAGTTACGTGTCTTGGAGCGCCCTCTAGACGAGGTTCCTCATCTTGGATCCCGACCAAATTTTTTCCATACTAATATTGATGTTAGCAACAATATTCCGTTATAAAAAAGGGGTAAATTAGTTATGCGCCGCACGAAAAATCGATAAAGTCCAAAATCGACGAGTTACGTGTCTTGGAGCGCCCTCTAGACGAGGTTCCTCATCTTGGATCCCGACCAAATTTTTTCCATACTAATATTGATGTTAGCAACAATATTCCGTTATAAAAAAGGGGTAAATTAGTTATGTGCCGCACGAAAAACCGATAAAGTCCAAAATCGACGAGTTACGTGTCTTGGAGCGCCCTCTAGACGAGGTTCCTCATCTTGGATCCCGACCAAATTTTTTTTACATACTAATATTGATGTTAGCAACAATATTCCGTTATAAAAAAGGGGTAAATTACTTATGTGCCGCACGAAAAACCGATAAAGTCCAAAATCGACGAGTTACGTGTCTTGGAGCGCCCTCTATAAATGATTCCTCATCTTGGATCTTGACCAAAATTGTTGTATATACTAATATTGATGTTAGCAACAATATTCCGTTATAAAAAAGGGGTAAATTAGTTATGTGCCGCACGAAAAATCGATAAAGTCCAAAATCGACGAGTTACGTGTCTTGGAGCGCCCTCTAGACGAGGTTCCTCATCTTGGATCTTGACCAAAATTGTTGTACATACTAATATTGATGTTAGCAACAATATTCCGTTATAAAAAAGGGGTAAATTAGTTATGTGCCGCACGAAAAACCGATAAAGTCCAAAATCGACGAGTTACGTGTCTTGGAGCGCCCTCTAGACGAGGTTCCTCATCTTGGATCCGACCAAATTTTTTTCCATACTAATATTGATGTTAGCAACAATATTCCGTTATAAAAAAGGGGTAAATTAGTTATGTGCCGCACGAAAAACCGATAAAGTCCAAAATCGACGAGTTACGTGTCTTGGAGCGCCCTCTAGACGAGGTTCCTCATCTTGGATCTTGACCAAAATTGTTGCACATACTAATATTGATGTTAGCAACAATATTCCGTTATAAAAAAGGGGTAAATTAGTTATGTGCCGCACGAAAAACCGATAAAGTCAAAATCGACGAGTTACGTGTCTTGGAGCGCCCTCTAGACGAGGTTCCTCATCTTGGATCCGACCAAATTGTTTTCACATACTAATATTGATGTTAGCAACAATATTCCGTTATAAAAAAGGGGTAAATTAGTTATGTGCCGCACGAAAAACCGATAAAGTCCAAAATCGACGAGTTACGTGTCTTGGAGCGCCCTCTAAAAATGATTCCTCATCTTGGATCTTGACCAAATTGTTGTACATACTAATATTGATGTTAGCAACAATATTCCGTTATAAAAAAGGGGTAAATTAGTTATGCGCCGCACGAAAAATCGATAAAGTCCAAAATCGACGAGTTACGTGTCTTGGAGCGCCCTCTAGACGAGGTTCCCATCTTGGATCCCGACCAAATTTTTTTCACATACTAATATTGATGTTAGCAACAATATTCCGTTATAAAAAAGGGTAAATTACTTATGTGCCGCACGAAAAACCGATAAAGTCCAAAATCGACGAGTTACGTGTCTTGGAGCGCCCTCTAGACGATTCCTCATCTTGGATCTTGACCAAAATTTTTTTCCATACTAATATTGATGTTAGCAACAATATTCCGTTATAAAAAAGGGGTAAATTAGTTATGTGCCGCACGAAAAACCGATAAAGTCCAAAATCGACGAGTTACGTGTCTTGGAGCGCCCTCTAGACGAGGTTCCTCATCTTGGATCCCGACCAAATTTTTTTCCATACTAATATTGATGTTAGCAACAATATTCCGTTATAAAAAAGGGGTAAATTAGTTATGTGCCGCACGAAAAACCGATAAAGTCCAAAATCGACGAGTTACGTGTCTTGGAGCGCCCTCTAGACGAGGTTCCTCATCTTGGATCTTGACCAAAATTGTTGCACATACTAATATTGATGTTAGCAACAATATTCCGTTATAAAAAAGGGTAAATTAGTTATGTACCGCACGAAAAACCGATAAAGTCCAAAATCGATAAGATACGTGTCTTGGAGCGCCCTCTAGACGAGGTTCCTCATCTTGGATCCCGACCAAATTTTTTTCACATACTAATATTGATGTTAGCAACAATATTCCGTTATAAAAAAGGGTAAATTACTTATGTGCCGCACGAAAAACCGATAAAGTCCAAAATCGACGAGTTACGTGTCTTGGAGCGCCCTCTATAAATGATTCCTCATCTTGGATCTTGACCAAAATTGTTGTATATACTAATGTTGATGTTAGCAACAATATTCCGTTATAAAAAAGGGGTAAATTACTTATGTGCCGCACGAAAAATCGATAAAGTCCAAAATCAACGAGTTACGTGTCTTGGAGCGCCCTCTAGACGAGGTTCCTCATCTTGGATCCCGACCAAATTTTTTTCCATACTAATATTGATGTTAGCAACAATATTCCGTTATAAAAAAGGGGTAAATTAGTTATGTGCCGCACGAAAAACCGATAAAGTCCAAAATCGACGAGTTACGTGTCTTGGAGCGCCCTCTATAAATGATTCCTCATCTTGGATCTTGACCAAAATTTTGTATATACTAATATTGATGTCAGCAACAATATTCCGTTATAAAAAAGGGGTAAATTACTTATGTGCCGCACGAAAAACCGATAAAGTCCAAAATCGACGAGTTACGTGTCTTGGAGCGCCCTCTATAAATGATTCCTCATCTTGGATCTTGACCAAATTGTTGTATATACTAATATTGATGTTAGCAACAATATTCCGTTATAAAAAAGGGGTAAATTAGTTATGCGCCGCACGAAAAATCGATAAAGTCCAAAATCGACGAGTTACGTGTCTTGGAGCGCCCTCTAGACGAGGTTCCTCATCTTGGATCCCGACCAAATTTTTTTCCATACTAATATTGATGTTAGCAACAATATTCCGTTATAAAAAAGGGGTAAATTAGTTATGTGCCGCACGAAAAACCGATAAAGTCCAAAATCGACGAGTTACGTGTCTTGGAGCGCCCTCTAGACGAGGTTCCTCATCTTGGATCCCGACCAAATTTTTTCCATACTAATATTGATGTTAGCAACAATATTCCGTTATAAAAAAGGGGTAAATTAGTTATGTGCCGCACGAAAAACCGATAAAGTCCAAAATCGACGAGTTACGTGTCTTGGAGCGCCCTCTAGACGAGGTTCCTCATCTTGGATCCCGACCAAATTTTCTTCCATACTAATATTGATGTTAGCAACAATATTCCGTTATAAAAAAGGGGTAAATTACTTATGTGCCGCACGAAAAAACGATAAAGTCCAAAATCGACGAGTTACGTGTCTTGGAGCGCCCTCTATAAATGATTCCTCATCTTGGATCTTGACCAAAATTGTTGTACGTACTAATGTTGATGTTAGCAACAATATTCCGTTATAAAAAAGGGGTAAATTAGTTATGTGCCGCACGAAAAACCGATAAAGTCCAAAATCGACGAGTTACGTGTCTTGGAGCGCCCTCTAGACGAGGTTCCTCATCTTGGATCTTGACCAAAATTGTTGCACATACTAATATTGATGTTAGCAACAATATTCCGTTATAAAAAAGGGGTAAATTAGTTATGTGCCGCACGAAAAACCGATAAAGTTCAAAATCGACGAGATACGTGTCTTGGAGCGCCCTCTAGACGAGGTTCCTCATCTTGGATCCCGACCAAATTTTTTCCATACTAATATTGATGTTAGCAACAATATTCCGTTATAAAAAAGGGGTAAATTACTTATGTGCCGCACGAAAAACGATAAAGTCCAAAATCGACGAGTTACGTGTCTTGGAGCGCCCTCTATAAATGATTCCTCATCTTGGATCTTGACCAAAATTGTTGTACATACTAATTGATGTTAGCAACAATATTCCGTTATAAAAAAGGGGTAAATTACTTATGTGCCGCACGAAAAACGATAAAGTCCAAAATCGACGAGTTACGTGTCTTGGAGCGCCCTCTAGACGAGGTTCCTCATCTTGGATCTTGACCAAAATTGTTGCACATACTAATATTGATGTTAGCAACAATATTCCGTTATAAAAAAGGGGTAAATTACTTATGTGCCGCACGAAAAACCGATAAAGTCCAAAATCGACGAGTTACGTGTCTTGGAGCGCCCTCTATAAATGATTCCTCATCTTGGATCTTGACCAAAATTGTTGTACATACTAATTGATGTTAGCAACAATATTCCGTTATAAAAAAGGGGTAAATTAGTTATGCGCCGCACGAAAAATCGATAAAGTCCAAAATCGACGAGTTACGTGTCTTGGAGCGCCCTCTAGACGAGGTTCCTCATCTTGGATCCCGACCAAATTTTTTTCCATACTAATATTGATGTTAGCAACAATATTCCGTTATAAAAAAGGGGTAAATTACTTATGTGCCGCACGAAAAACCGATAAAGTCCAAAATCGACGAGTTACGTGTCTTGGAGCGCCCTCTAGACGAGGTTCCTCATCTTGGATCTTGACCAAATTTTTTCCATACTAATATTGATGTTAGCAACAATATTCCGTTATAAAAAAGGGGTAAATTAGTTATGTGCCGCACGAAAAACCGATAAAGTCCAAAATCGACGAGTTACGTGTCTTGGAGCGCCCTCTAGACGAGGTTCCTCATCTTGGATCCCGACCAAATTTTTTCCATACTAATATTGATGTTAGCAACAATATTCCGTTATAAAAAAGGGGTAAATTACTTATGTGCCGCACGAAAAACCGATAAAGTCCAAAATCGACGAGTTACGTGTCTTGGAGCGCCCTCTATAAATGATTCCTCATCTTGGATCTTGACCAAAATTGTTGTATATACTAATATTGATGTTAGCAACAATATTCCGTTATAAAAAAGGGGTAAATTAGTTATGTGCCGCACGAAAAAACGATAAAGTCCAAAATCGACGAGTTACGTGTCTTGGAGCGCCCTCTATAAATGATTCCTCATCTTGGATCTTGACCAAAATTGTTGTACATACTAATATTGATGTTAGCAACAATATTCCGTTATAAAAAAGGGGTAAATTAGTTATGTGCCGCACGAAAAAACGATAAAGTCCAAAATCGACGAGTTACGTGTCTTGGAGCGCCCTCTAGACGAGGTTCCTCATCTTGGATCCCGACCAAAATTTTTCCATACTAATATTGATGTTAGCAACAATATTCCGTTATAAAAAAGGGGTAAATTACTTATGTGCCGCACGAAAAACCGATAAAGTCCAAAATCGACGAGTTACGTGTCTTGGAGCGCCCTCTATAAATGATTCCTCATCTTGGATCTTGACCAAAATTGTTGTACGTACTAATGTTGATGTTAGCAACAATATTCCGTTATAAAAAAGGGGTAAATTAGTTATGCGCCGCACGAAAAATCGATAAAGTCCAAAATCAACGAGTTACGTGTCTTGGAGCGCCCTCTAGACGAGGTTCCTCATCTTGGATCCCGACCAAATTTTTTTCCATACTAATATTGATGTTAGCAACAATATTCCGTTATAAAAAAGGGGTAAATTACTTATGTGCCGCACGAAAAACCGATAAAGTCCAAAATCGACGAGTTACGTGTCTTGGAGCGCCCTCTATAAATGATTCCTCATCTTGGATCTTGACCAAAATTGTTGTATATACTAATGTTGATGTCAGCAACAATATTCCGTTATAAAAAAGGGGTAAATTAGTTATGTGCCGCACGAAAAACCGATAAAGTCCAAAATCGACGAGTTACGTGTCTTGGAGCGCCCTCTAGACGAGGTTCCTCATCTTGGATCCCGACCAAATTTTTTTCCATACTAATATTGATGTTAGCAACAATATTCCGTTATAAAAAAGGGGTAAATTACTTATGTGCCGCACGAAAAAACGATAAAGTCCAAAATCGACGAGTTACGTGTCTTGGAGCGCCCTCTATAAATGATTCCTCATCTTGGATCATGACCAAAATTGTTGCACATACTAATATTGATGTTAGCAACAATATTCCGTTATAAATAAGGGGTAAATTACTTATGTGCCGCACGAAAAACCGATAATGTCCAAAATCGACGAGTTACGTGTCTTGGAGCGACCTCTAGTCGAGGTTCCTCATCTTGGATCTTGACCAAAATTGTTGCACATACTAATATTGATGTTAGCAACAATATGACCTTATAAAAAATGGGTAAATTAGTTATGTACCGCAAGAAAAACCGATAAAGTCCAAAATCAACGAGTTACGTGTCTTGGAGCGCCCTCTATAAATGATTCCTCATCTTGGATCTTGACCAAAATTGTTGTATATACTAATATTGATGTTAGCAACAATATTCCGTTATAAAAAAGGGGTAAATTACTTATGTGCCGCACGAAAAACCGATAAAGTCCAAAATCGACGAGTTACGTGTCTTGGAGCGACCTCTAGACGAGGTTCCTCATCTTGGATCTTGACCAAAATTGTTGCACATACTAATATTGATGTTAGCAACAATATTCCGTTATAAAAAAGGGGTAAATTAGTTATGTGCCGCACGAAAAACCGATAAAGTCCAAAATCGACGAGTTACGTGTCTTGGAGCGCCCTCTAGACGAGGTTCCTCATCTTGGATCCCGACCAAATTTTTTTCACATACTAATATTGATGTTAGCAACAATATTCCGTTATAAAAAAGGGGTAAATTACTTATGTGCCGCACGAAAAACCGATAAAGTCCAAAATCGACGAGTTACGTGTCTTGGAGCGACCTCTAGACGAGGTTCCTCATCTTGGATCTTGACCAAAATTGTTGCACATACTAATATTGATGTTAGCAACAATATTCCGTTATAAAAAAGGGGTAAATTAGTTATGTGCCGCACGAAAAACCGATAAAGTCAAAAATCGACGAGTTACGTGTCTTGGAGCGCCCTCTAGACGAGGTTCCTCATCTTGGATCCCGACCAAATTTTTTTCACATACTAATATTGATGTTAGCAACAATATTCCGTTATAAAAAAGGGGTAAATTACTTATGTGCCGCACGAAAAACCGATAAAGTCCAAAATCGACGAGTTACGTGTCTTGGAGCGCCCTCTATAAATGATTCCTCATCTTGGATCTTGACCAAAATTGTTGTACGTACTAATGTTGATGTTAGCAACAATATTTCGTTATAAAAAAGGGGTAAATTAGTTATGCGCCGCACGAAAAATCGATAAAGTCCAAAATCGACGAGTTACGTGTCTTGGAGCGACCTCTAGTCGAGGTTCCTCATCTTGGATCTTGACCAAAATTGTTCACATACTAATATTGATGTTAGCAACAATATTCCGTTATAAAAAATGGGTAAATTAGTTATGTGCCGCACGAAAAACCGATAAAGTCCAAAATCGACGAGTTACGTGTCTTGGAGCGCCCTCTAGACGAGGTTCCTCATCTTGGATCCCGACCAAATTTTTTCCATACTAATATTGATGTTAGCAACAATATTCCGTTATAAAAAAAGGGGTAAATTACTTATGTGCCGCACGAAAAACCGATAAAGTCCAAAATCGACGAGTTACGTGTCTTGGAGCGCCCTCTATAAATGATTCCTCATCTTGGATCTTGACCAAAATTGTTGTATATACTAATATTGATGTCAGCAACAATATTCCGTTATAAAAAAGGGGTAAATTAGTTATGCGCCGCACGAAAAATCGATAAAGTCCAAAATCGACGAGTTACGTGTCTTGGAGCGCCCTCTAGACGAGGTTCCTCATCTTGGATCCCGACCAAATTTTTTTCCATACTAATATTGATGTTAGCAACAATATTCCGTTATAAAAAAGGGGTAAATTACTTATGTGCCGCACGAAAAACCGATAAAGTCCAAAATCGACGAGTTACGTGTCTTGGAGCGCCCTCTAGACGAGGTTCCTCATCTTGGATCCCGACCAAATTTTTTCCATACTAATATTGATGTTAGCAACAATATTCCGTTATAAAAAAGGGGTAAATTAGTTATGTGCCGCACGAAAAACCGATAAAGTCCAAAATCGACGAGTTACGTGTCTTGGAGCGCCCTCTAGACGAGGTTCCTCATCTTGGATCTTGACCAAAATTGTTGCACATACTAATATTGATGTTAGCAACAATATTCCGTTATAAAAAAGGGGTAAATTAGTTATGTGCCGCACGAAAAACCGATAAAGTCCAAAATCGACGAGTTACGTGTCTTGGAGCGACCTCTAGACGAGGTTCCTCATCTTGGATCCCGACCAAATTTTTTTCACATACTAATATTGATGTTAGCAACAATATTCCGTTATAAAAAAGGGGTAAATTACTTATGTGCCGCACGAAAAACCGATAAAGTCCAAAATCGACGAGTTACGTGTCTTGGAGCGCCCTCTATAAATGATTCCTCATCTTGGATCTTGACCAAAATTGTTGTATATACTAATGTTGATGTCAGCAACAATATTCCGTTATAAAAAAGGGGTAAATTAGTTATGCGCCGCACGAAAAATCGATAAAGTCCAAAATCAACGAGTTACGTGTCTTGGAGCGCCCTCTAGACGAGGTTCCTCATCTTGGATCCCGACCAAATTTTTTTCCATACTAATATTGATGTTAGCAACAATATTCCGTTATAAAAAAGGGGTAAATTACTTATGTGCCGCACGAAAAACCGATAAAGTCCAAAATCGACGAGTTACGTGTCTTGGAGCGCCCTCTAAACGAGGTTCCTCATCTTGGATCTTGACCAAAATTGTTGTATATACTAATATTGATGTTAGCAACAATATTCCGTTATAAAAAAGGGGTAAATTACTTATGTGCCGCACGAAAAACCGATAAAGTCCAAAATCGACGAGTTACGTGTCTTGGAGCGCCCTCTATAAATGGTTCCTCATCTTGGATCTTGACCAAAATTGTTGTATATACTAATATTGATGTCAGCAACAATATTCCGTTATAAAAAAGGGGTAAATTAGTTATGCGCCGCACGAAAAATCGATAAAGTCCAAAATCGACGAGTTACGTGTCTTGGAGCGCCCTCTAGACGAGGTTCCTCATCTTGGATCCCGACCAAATTTTTTCCATACTAATATTGATGTTAGCAACAATATTCCGTTATAAAAAAGGGGTAAATTACTTATGTGCCGCACGAAAAACCGATAAAGTCCAAAATCGACGAGTTACGTGTCTTGGAGCGCCCTCTATAAATGATTCCTCATCTTGGATCTTGACCAAAATTGTTGTATATACTAATGTTGATGTCAGCAACAATATTCCGTTATAAAAAAGGGGTAAATTAGTTATGTGCCGCACGAAAAACCGATAAAGTCCAAAATCGACGAGTTACGTGTCTTGGAGCGCCCTCTAGACGAGGTTCCTCATCTTGGATCCCGACCAAATTTTTTTCCATACTAATATTGATGTTAGCAACAATATTCCGTTATAAAAAAGGGGTAAATTACTTATGTGCCGCACGAAAAACCGATAAAGTCCAAAATCGACGAGTTACGTGTCTTGGAGCGCCCTCTATAAATGATTCCTCATCTTGGATCTTGACCAAAATTGTTGTACGTACTAATGTTGATGTTAGCAACAATATTCCGTTATAAAAAAGGGGTAAATTAGTTATGCGCCGCACGAAAAATCGATAAATTCAAAAATTGATAAGATACGTGTCTTGGAGCGCCCTCTAGACGAGGTTCCCCATCTTGGATCCCGACCAAATTTTTTTCATATACTAATATTGATGTTAGCATCAATATTCCGTTATAAAAAAGGTGTAAATTACTTATGTGCCGCACGAAAAACCGATAAAGTCCAAAATCGACGAGTTACGTGTCTTGGAGCGCCCTCTATAAATGATTCCTCATCTTGGATCTTGACCAAAATTGTTGTACGTACTAATGTTGATGTCAGCAACAATATTCCGTTATAAAAAAGGGGTAAATTACTTATGTGCCGCACGAAAAACCGATAAAGTCCAAAATCGACGAGTTACGTGTCTTGGAGCGCCCTCTATAAATGATTCCTCATCTTGGATCTTGACCAAAATTGTTGTATATACTAATGTTGATGTCAGCAACAATATTCCGTTATAAAAAAGGGGTAAATTAGTTATGCGCCGCACGAAAAATCGATAAAGTCCAAAATCGACGAGTTACGTGTCTTGGAGCGCCCTCTAGACGAGGTTCCTCATCTTGGATCCCGACCAAATTTTTTTCCATACTAATATTGATGTTAGCAACAATATTCCGTTATAAAAAAGGGGTAAATTACTTATGTGCCGCACGAAAAACCGATAAAGTCCAAAATCGACGAGTTACGTGTCTTGGAGCGCCCTCTATAAATGATTCCTCATCTTGGATCTTGACCAAAATTGTTGTATATACTAATGTTGATGTCAGCAACAATATTCCGTTATAAAAAAGGGGTAAATTAGTTATGCGCCGCACGAAAAATCGATAAAGTCCAAAATCAACGAGTTACGTGTCTTGGAGCGCCCTCTAGACGAGGTTCCTCATCTTGGATCCCGACCAAATTTTTTTCCATACTAATATTGATGTTAGCAACAATATGACGTTATAAAAAAGGGTAAATTAGTTATGTGCCGCACGAAAAACCGATAAAGTCAAAAATCGACGAGTTACGTGTCTTGGAGCGCCCTCTAGACGAGGTTCCCCATCTTGGATCCCGACCAAATTTTTTTCACATACTAATATTGATGTTAGCAACAATATTCCGTTATAAAAAAGGGGTAAATTACTTATGTGCCGCACGAAAAACCGATAAAGTCCAAAATCGACGAGTTACGTGTCTTGGAGCGCCCTCTATAAATGATTCCTCATCTTGGATCTTGACCAAAATTGTTGTACGTACTAATGTTGATGTTAGCAACAATATTCCGTTATAAAAAAGGGGTAATAGTAATATTGATGTCAGCAACAATATTCCGTTATAAAAAAGGTGTAAATTACTTATGTGCCGCACGAAAAACCGATAAAGTCCAAAATCGACGAGTTACGTGTCTTGGAGCGCCCTCTATAAATGATTCCTCATCTTGGATCTTGACCAAAATTGTTGTACATACTAATATTGATGTTAGCAACAATATTCCGTTATAAAAAAGGGGTAAATTAGTTATGTGCCGCAAGAAAAACCGATAAAGTCCAAAATCGACGAGTTACGTGTCTTGGAGCGCCCTCTAGACGAGGTTCCTCATCTTGGATCCCGACCAAATTTTTTCCATACTAATATTGATGTTAGCAACAATATTCCGTTATAAAAAGGGGTAAATTACTTATGTGCCGCACGAAAAACGATAAAGTCCAAAATCGACGAGTTACGTGTCTTGGAGCGCCCTCTATAAATGATTCCTCATCTTGGATCTTGACCAAAATTGTTGTACATACTAATATTGATGTCAGCAACAATATTCCGTTATAAAAAAGGGGTAAATTACTTATGTGCCGCACGAAAAACCGATAAAGTCCAAAATCGACGAGTTACGTGTCTTGGAGCGCCCTCTATACGAGGTTCCTCATCTTGGATCTTGACCAAAATTGTTGCACATACTAATATTGATGTTAGCAACAATATTCCGTTATAAATAAGGGGTAAATTACTTATGTGCCGCACGAAAAACCGATAAAGTCCAAAATCGACGAGTTACGTGTCTTGGAGCGCCCTCTATAAATGATTCCTCATCTTGGATCTTGACCAAAATTGTTGTACGTACTAATGTTGATGTTAGCAACAATATTCCGTTATAAAAAAGGGGTAAATTAGTTATGCGCCGCACGAAAAATCGATAAAGTCCAAAATCAACGAGTTACGTGTCTTGGAGCGCCCTCTAGACGAGGTTCCTCATCTTGGATCCCGACCAAATTTTTTTCCATACTAATATTGATGTTAGCAACAATATTCCGTTATAAAAAAGGGGTAAATTACTTATGTGCCGCACGAAAAACCGATAAAGTCCAAAATCGACGAGTTACGTGTCTTGGAGTGCCCTCTATAAATGATTCCTCATCTTGGATCTTGACCAAAATTGTTGTATATACTAATGTTGATGTCAGCAACAATATTCCGTTATAAAAAAGGGGTAAATTACTTATGTGCCGCACGAAAAACCGATAAAGTCAAAAATCGACGAGTTACGTGTCTTGGAGCGCCCTCTAGACGAGGTTCCTCATCTTGGATCCCGACCAAATTTTCTTCCATACTAATATTGATGTTAGCAACAATATTCCGTTATAAAAAAGGGGTAAATTACTTATGTGCCGCACGAAAAAACGATAAAGTCCAAAATCGACGAGTTACGTGTCTTGGAGCGCCCTCTATAAATGATTCCTCATCTTGGATCTTGACCAAAATTGTTGTACGTACTAATGTTGATGTTAGCAACAATATTCCGTTATAAAAAAGGGGTAAATTAGTTATGCGCCGCACGAAAAATCGATAAAGTCAAAAATTGATAAGATACGTGTCTTGGAGCGCCCTCTAGACGAGGTTCCCCATCTTGGATCCCGACCAAATTTTTTTCACATACTAATATTGATGTTAGCATCAATATTCCGTTATAAAAAAGGTGTAAATTACTTATGTGCCGCACGAAAAACCGATAAAGTCCAAAATCGACGAGTTACGTGTCTTGGAGCGCCCTCTATAAATGATTCCTCATCTTGGATCTTGACCAAAATTGTTGTACGTACTAATGTTGATGTCAGCAACAATATTCCGTTATAAAAAAGGGGTAAATTACTTATGTGCCGCACGAAAAACCGATAAAGTCCAAAATCGACGAGTTACGTGTCTTGGAGCGCCCTCTATAAATGATTCCTCATCTTGGATCTTGACCAAAATTGTTGTATACTAATGTTGATGTTAGCAACAATATTCCGTTATAAAAAAGGGGTAAATTAGTTATGCGCCGCACGAAAAACCGATAAAGTCCAAAATCAACGAGTTACGTGTCTTGGAGCGCCCTCTAGACGAGGTTCCTCATCTTGGATCCCGACCAAATTTTTTTCCATACTAATATTGATGTTAGCAACAATATTCCGTTATAAAAAAGGGGTAAATTACTTATGTGCCGCACGAAAAACCGATAAAGTCCAAAATCGACGAGTTACGTGTCTTGGAGCGCCCTCTATAAATGATTCCTCATCTTGGATCTTGACCAAAATTGTTGTATATACTAATGTTGATGTCAGCAACAATATTCCGTTATAAAAAAGGGGTAAATTAGTTATGCGCCGCACGAAAAATCGATAAAGTCCAAAATCAACGAGTTACGTGTCTTGGAGCGCCCTCTAGACGAGGTTCCTCATCTTGGATCCCGACCAAATTTTTTTCCATACTAATATTGATGTTAGCAACAATATTCCGTTATAAAAAAGGGGTAAATTAGTTATGTGCCGCACGAAAAACCGATAAAGTCAAAAATCGACGAGTTACGTGTCTTGGAGCGCCCTCTAGACGAGGTTCCTCATCTTGGATCCCGACCAAATTTTTTTCACATACTAATATTGATGTTAGCAACAATATTCCGTTATAAAAAAGGGGTAAATTACTTATGTGCCGCACGAAAAACCGATAAAGTCCAAAATCGACGAGTTACGTGTCTTGGAGCGCCCTCTATAAATGATTCCTCATCTTGGATCTTGACCAAATTGTTGTACGTACTTGTTGATGTTAGCAACAATATTCCGTTATATAATATTGATGTCAGCAACAATATTCCGTTATAAAAAAGGGGTAAATTACTTATGTGCCGCACGAAAAAACCGATAAAGTCCAAAATCGACGAGTTACGTGTCTTGGAGCGCCCTCTATAAATGATTCCTCATCTTGGATCTTGACCAAAATTGTTGTACGTACTAATATTGATGTTAGCAACAATATTCCGTTATAAAAAGGGGTAAATTAGTTATGCGCCGCACGAAAAAATCGATAAAGTCCAAAAATCGACGAGTTACGTGTCTTGGAGCGCCCTCTAGACGAGGTTCCTCATCTTGGATCCCGACCAAATTTTTTTCATATACTAATATTGATGTTAGCAACAATATTCCGTTATAAAAAAGGGGTAAATTAGTTATGTGCCGCACGAAAAATCGATAAAGTCCAAAATCAACGAGTTACGTGTCTTGGAGCGCCCTCTAAACGAGTTCCTCATCTTGGATTTGACCACATTGTTGTACATACTAATTTGATGTTAGCAACAATATCCGTTATAATAATAGTATATTGATGTCAGCAACAATATTCCGTTATAAAAAAGGGGTAAATTACTTATGTGCCGCACGAAAAACCGATAAAGTCCAAAATCGACGAGTTACGTGTCTTGGAGCGCCCTCTATAAATGATTCCTCATCTTGGATCTTGACCAAAATTGTTGTACATACTAATATTGATGTTAGCAACAATATGACGTTATAAAAAATGGGTAAATTAGTTATGTGCCGCACGAAAAACCGATAAATTCAAAAATTGATAAGATACGTGTCTTGGAGCGCCCTCTAGACGAGGTTCCTCATCTTGGATCCCGACCAAATTTTCTTCCATACTAATATTGATGTTAGCAACAATATTCCGTTATAAAAAAGGGGTAAATTACTTATGTGCCGCACGAAAAAACGATAAAGTCCAAAATCGACGAGTTACGTGTCTTGGAGCGCCCTCTATAAATGATTCCTCATCTTGGATCATGACCAAAATTGTTGTACGTACTAATGTTGATGTCAGCAACAATATTCCGTTATAAAAAAGGGGTAAATTAGTTATGCGCCGCACGAAAAAACGATAAAGTCCAAAATCGACGAGTTACGTGTCTTGGAGTGCCCTCTATAAAGATTCCTCATCTTGGATCCCGACCAAAATTTTTTCACATACTAATATTGATGTTAGCAACAATATTCCGTTATAAAAAAGGGGTAAATTACTTATGTGCCGCACGAAAAACCGATAAAGTCCAAAATCGACGAGTTACGTGTCTTGGAGTGCCCTCTATAAATGATTCCTCATCTTGGATCTTGACCAAAATTGTTGTACATACTAATATTGATGTTAGCAACAATATTCCGTTATAAAAAAGGGGTAAATTACTTATGTGCCGCACGAAAAATCGATAAAGTCCAAAATCAACGAGTTACGTGTCTTGGAGCGCCCTCTAGACGAGGTTCCTCATCTTGGATCCCGACCAAATTTTTTTCCATACTAATATTGATGTTAGCAACAATATTCCGTTATAAAAAAGGGGTAAATTACTTATGTGCCGCACGAAAAACCGATAAAGTCCAAAATCGACGAGTTACGTGTCTTGGAGCGCCCTCTATAAATGATTCCTCATCTTGGATCTTGACCAAAATTGTTGTACGTACTAATGTTGATGTTAGCAACAATATTCCGTTATAAAAAGGGGTAAATTAGTTATGTGCCGCACGAAAAACCGATAAAGTCCAAAATCGACGAGTTACGTGTCTTGGAGCGCCCTCTAGACGAGGTTCCTCATCTTGGATCCCGACCAAATTTTTTTCCATACTAATATTGATGTTAGCAACAATATTCCGTTATAAAAAGGGGTAAATTACTTATGTGCCGCACGAAAAAACGATAAAGTCCAAAAATCGACGAGTTACGTGTCTTGGAGCGCCCTCTATAAATGATTCCTCATCTTGGATCTTGACCAAAATTGTTGTACATACTAATGTTGATGTTAGCAACAATATTCCGTTATAAAAAAGGGGTAAATTAGTTATGCGCCGCACGAAAAAATCGATAAAGTCCAAAAATCGACGAGATACGTGTCTTGGAGCGCCCTCTAGACGAGGTTCCTCATCTTGGATCCCGACCAAATTTTTTTCACATACTAATATTGATGTTAGCAACAATATTCCGTTATAAAAAAGGGGTAAATTACTTATGTGCCGCACGAAAAACCGATAAAGTCCAAAATCGACGAGTTACGTGTCTTGGAGCGCCCTCTATAAATGATTCCTCATCTTGGATCTTGACCAAAATTGTTGTATATACTAATGTTGATGTCAGCAACAATATTCCGTTATAAAAAAGGGGTAAATTAGTTATGTGCCGCACGAAAAACCGATAAAGTCCAAAATCGACGAGTTACGTGTCTTGGAGCGCCCTCTATAAATGATTCCTCATCTTGGATCTTGACCAAAATTGTTGTATATACTAATGTTGATGTCAGCAACAATATTCCGTTATAAAAAAGGGGTAAATTAGTTATGCGCCGCACGAAAAATCGATAAAGTCCAAAATCAACGAGTTACGTGTCTTGGAGCGCCCTCTAGACGAGGTTCCTCATCTTGGATCCCGACCAAATTTTTTTCCATACTAATATTGATGTTAGCAACAATATTCCGTTATAAAAAAGGGGTAAATTACTTATGTGCCGCACGAAAAACCGATAAAGTCCAAAATCGACGAGTTACGTGTCTTGGAGCGCCCTCTATAAATGATTCCTCATCTTGGATCTTGACCAAAATTGTTGTATATACTAATGTTGATGTCAGCAACAATATTCCGTTATAAAAAAGGGGTAAATTAGTTATGCGCCGCACGAAAAATCGATAAAGTCCAAAATCAACGAGTTACGGGACTTGGAGCGCCCTCTAGACGAGGTTCCTCATCTTGGATCCCGACCAAATTTTTTTCCATACTAATATTGATGTTAGCAACAATATTCCGTTATAAAAAATGGGTAAATTAGTTATGTACCGCAAGAAAAACCGATAAATTCAAAAATTGATAAGATACGTGTCTTGGAGCGCCCTCTAGACGAGGTTCCCCATCTTGGATCCCGACCAATTTTTTCACATACTAATATTGATGTTAGCAACAATATTCCGTTATAAAAAAGGGGTAAATTACTTATGTGCCGCACGAAAAACCGATAAAGTCCAAAATCGACGAGTTACGTGTCTTGGAGCGCCCTCTATAAATGATTCCTCATCTTGGATCTTGACCAAAATTGTTGTACGTACTAATGTTGATGTTAGCAACAATATTCCGTTATAAAAAAGGGGTAATAGTAATATTGATGTCAGCAACAATATTCCGTTATAAAAAAGGTGTAAATTACTTATGTGCCGCACGAAAAACCGATAAAGTCCAAAATCGACGAGTTACGTGTCTTGGAGCGCCCTCTATAAATGATTCCTCATCTTGGATCTTGACCAAAATTGTTGTACGTACTAATGTTGATGTTAGCAACAATATTCCGTTATAAAAAAGGGGTAAATTAGTTATGCGCCGCACGAAAAATCGATAAATTCAAAAATTGATAAGATACGTGTCTTGGAGAGCCCTCTAGACGAGGTTCCCCATCTTGGATCCCGAACAAATTTTTTTCATATACTAATATTGATGTTAGCAACAATATTCCGTTATAAAAAAGGGGTAAAATAGTTATGCGCCGCACGAAAAATCGATAAAGTCCAAAATCAACGAGTTACGTGTCTTGGAGCGCCCTCTAGACGAGGTTCCTCATCTTGGATCTTGACCACATTTGTTGTACATACTAATATTGATGTTAGCAACAATATTCCGTTATAAAAAAGGGGTAATAGTAATATTGATGTCAGCAACAATATTCCGTTATAAAAAAGGTGTAAATTACTTATGTGCCGCACGAAAAACCGATAAAGTCCAAAATCGACGAATTACGTGTCTTGGAGCGCCCTCTATAAATGATTCCTCATCTTGGATCTTGACCAAAATTGTTGTACATACTAATATGTTGATGTTAGCAACAATATTCCGTTATAAAAAAGGGGTAAATTAGTTATGCGCCGCACGAAAAATCGATAAATTCAAAAATTGATAAGATACGTGTCTTGGAGCGCCCTCTAGACGAGGTTCCCCATCTTGGATCGCGACCAAATTTTTTTCACATACTAATATTGATGTTTGCAACAATATTCCGTTAAAAAAAAGGGGTAAATTAGTTATGCGCCGCACGAAAAATCGATAAAGTCCAAAATCGACGAGTTACGTGTCTTGGAGCGCCCTCTAGACGAGTTTCCCATCTTGGATCCCGACCAAATTTTTTTCACATACTAATATTGATGTTAGCAACAAATATCCGTTATAAAAAATGGGTAAATTAGTTATGTGCCGCACGAAAAAACGATAAAGTCAAAAATCGACGAGTTACGTGTCTTGGAGCGCCCTCTAGACGAGGTTCCTCATCTTGGATCCCGACCAAATTTTTTCACATACTAATATTGATGTTAGCAACGATATTCCGTTATAAAAAAGGGGTAAATTACTTATGTGCCGCACGAAAAACCGATAAAGTCCAAAATCGACGAGTTACGTGTCTTGGAGCGCCCTCTAGACGAGGTTCCTCATCTTGGATCCCGACCAAATTTTCTTCCATACTAATATTGATGTTAGCAACAATATTCCGTTATAAAAAAGGGGTAAATTACTTATGTGCCGCACGAAAAACCGATAAAGTCCAAAATCGACGAGTTACGTGTCTTGGAGCGCCCTCTATAAATGATTCCTCATCTTGGATCTTGACCAAAATTGTTGTACATACTAATGTTGATGTTAGCAACAATATTCCGTTATAAAAAAGGGTAAATTAGTTATGTGCCGCACGAAAAATCGATAAAGTCCAAAATCGACGAGTTACGTGTCTTGGAGCGCCCTCTAGACGAGGTTCCTCATCTTGGATCCCGACCAAATTTTTTTTCCATACTAATATTGATGTTAGCAACAATATTCCGTTATAAAAAAGGGGTAAATTACTTATGTGCCGCACGAAAACCGATAAAGTCCAAAATCGACGAGTTACGTGTCTTGGAGCGCCCTCTAAAATGATTCCTCATCTTGGATCTTGACCAAATTGTTTGTACATACTAATATTGATGTTAGCAACAATATTCCGTTATAAAAAAGGGGTAAATTAGTTATGCGCCGCACGAAAAATCGATAAAGTCCAAAATCGACGAGTTACGTGTCTTGGAGCGCCCTCTAGTCGAGGTTCTCCATCTTGGATCTTGACCAAAATTTGTTGCACATACTAATATTGATGTTAGCAACAATATTCCGTTATAAAAAATGGGTAAATTAGTTATGTACCGCACGAAAAACCGATAAATTCAAAAATTGAAAGAGTTACGTGTCTTGGAGCGCCCTCTAGACGAGGTTCCCCATCTTGGATCCCGACCAAATTTTTTTTCACATACTAATATTGATGTTAGCAACAATATTCCGTTATAAAAAAAGGGTAAATTACTTATGTGCCGCACGAAAAACCGATAAAGTCCAAAATCGACGAGTTACGTGTCTTGGAGCGCCCTCTATAAATGATTCCTCATCTTGGATCTTGACCAAAATTGTTGTACGTACTAATGTTGATGTTAGCAACAATATTCCGTTATAAAAAAGGGGTAAATTAGTTATGCGCCGCACGAAAAATCGATAAATTCAAAAATTGATGAGATACGTGTCTTGGAGTGCCCTCTAGACGAGGTTCCCCATCTTGGATCCCGAACAAATTTTTTTCACATACTAATATTGATGTTAGCAACAATATTCCGTTATAAAAAAGGGTAAATTACTTATGTGCCGCACGAAAAACCGATAAAGTCCAAAATCGACGAGTTACGTGTCTTGGAGCGCCCTCTAGTCGAGGTTCCTCATCTTGGATCTTGACCAAAATTGTTGCACATACTAATATTGATGTTAGCAACAATATTCCGTTATAAAAAAGGGTAAATTAGTTATGTGCCGCACGAAAAACCGATAAAGTCAAAAATCGATAAGTTACGTGTCTTGGAGCGCCCTCTAGACGAGGTTCCTCATCTTGGATCCCGACCAAATTTTTTTTCATACTAATATTGATGTTAGCAACAATATTCCGTTATAAAAAAGGGGTAAATTACTTATGTGCCGCACGAAAAACCGATAAAGTCCAAAATCGACGAGTTACGTGTCTTGGAGCGCCCTCTATAAATGATTCCTCATCTTGGATCTTGACCAAATTGTTGTACATACTAATATGTTGATGTTAGCAACAATATTCCGTTATAAAAAAGGGGTAAATTAGTTATGCGCCGCACGAAAAACCGATAAAGTCCAAAATCGACGAGTTACGTGTCTTGGAGCGCCCTCTAGACGAGGTTCCTCATCTTGGATCTTGACCAAAATTGTTGCACATACTAATATTGATGTTAGCAACAATATTCGTTATAAAAAAGGGTAAATTAGTTATGTGCCGCACGAAAAAACCGATAAAGTCAAAAATTGACGAGTTACGTGTCTTGGAGCGCCCTCTAGACGAGGTTCCCCATCTTGGATACCGACCAAATTTTTTTCACATACTAATATTGATGTTAGCAACAATATTCCGTTATAAAAAAGGGGTAAATTAGTTATGCGCCGCACGAATAAACGATAAAGTCCAAAATCGACGAGTTACGTGTCTTGGAGCGCCCTCTATAAATGATTTCTCATCTTGGATCTTGACCAAAATTGTTGTATATACTAATATTGATGTCAGCAACAATATTCCGTTATAAAAAAGGGGTAAATTAGTTATGTGCCGCACGAAAAACCGATAAAGTCCAAAATCGACGAGTTACGTGTCTTGGAGCGCCCTCTATAAATAGTTCCTCATCTTGGATCTTGACCAAAATTGTTGTATATACTAATGTTGATGTCAGCAACAATATTCCGTTATAAAAAAGGGGTAAATTAGTTATGCGCCGCACGAAAAATCGATAAAGTCCAAAATCGACGAGTTACGTGTCTTGGAGCGACCTCTAGTCGAGGTTCCTCATCTTGGATCTTGACCAAAGTTGTACATACTAATATTGATGTTAGCAACAATATTCCGTTATAAAGGGGTAAATTAGTTATACGCCGCACGAAAAACCGATAAAGTCCAAAATCAACGAGTTACGTGTCTTGGAGCGCCCTCTAGACGAGGTTCCTCATCTTGGATCCCGACCAAATTTTTTCCAATACTAATATTGATGTTAGCAACAATATTCCGTTATAAAAAAGGGGTAAATTACTTATGTGCCGCACGAAAAACCGATAAAGTCCAAAATCGACGAGTTACGTGTCTTGGAGCGCCTCTATAAATGATTCCTCATCTTGGATCTTGACCAAAATTGTTGTATATACTAATGTTGATGTCAGCAACAATATTCCGTTATAAAAAAAGGGTAAATTAGTTATGCGCCGCACGAAAAATCGATAAAGTCCAAATCAACGAGTTACGTGTCTTGGAGAGCCCTCTAGACGAGGTTCCTCATCTTGGATCCCGACCAAATTTTTTTCCATACTAATATTGATGTTAGCAACAATATTCCGTTATAAAAAAGGGGTAAATTAGTTTATGTGCCGCACGAAAAAACGATAAAGTCAAAAATCGACGAGTTACGTGTCTTGGAGCGCCTCTAGACGAGGTTCCTCATCTTGGATCTTGACCAAATTTTTTTCACATACTAATATTGATGTCAGCAACAATATTCCGTTATAAAAAAGGGGTAAATTACTTATGTGCCGCACGAAAAAACCGATAAAGTCCAAAATCGACGAGTTACGTGTCTTGGAGCGCCCTCTATAAATGATTCCTCATCTTGGATCTTGACAAATCGTCAAGATCCAAGATGAGGAATTATTTATAGAGGGCGCTGCAAGACACGTAACTTCGTCGATTTTGGACTTTATCGGTTTTTCGTGCGGCACATAAGTAATTTACCCTTTTATAACGGAATATTGTTGCGAACATCAATATTAGTATGGAAAAAAATTTGGTCGGGATCCAAGATGAGGAAACTTCGTCTAGAGTGGCGCTTCCAAGACACGTAACTCGTTGGATTTTGGACTTTTATCGATTTTTCGTGCGGCGCATAACTAATTCCCATCTTTTATAACGGAATATTGCTGTTGACATCAACATTAGTATATACAACAATTTTGGTCAAGAGATCCAAGACAGGAATCATTTATGAGGGCGCCCAAGACACGTAACTCGTCGACGGACTTTTATCGGTTTTCGTGCGGCACATAAGTAATTTACCTCTTTTATAACGGAATATTGTTGCTGACATCAACATTAGTACGTACAACAATTCCTTTGGTCAAGATCCAAGATGAGGAATCATTTATAGAGGGCGCCCAAGACACGTAACTCGTCGATTTGGACTTTATCGGTTTTTCAAAGTGGCACATAAGTAATTTACACCTTTTTATAACGGAATATTGATGCTAACAATATTAGTATATGAAAAAATTTGCCGGGATCCAAGATGGGGAACTCCTTGCCCAGAGGGCGCTCCAAGACACGCATCTTATCAATTTTGAATTTATCGATTTTTCGTGCGGCGCATAATACATACTAATATTGATGTTAGCAACAATATTCCGTTATAAAAAAGGGGTAAATTAGTTATGTGCCGCACGAAAAAACCGATAAAGTCCAAAATCGACGAGTTACGTGTCTTGGAGCGCCCTCTAGACGAGGTTCCTCATCTTGGATCCCGACCAATTTTTTTCACATACTAATATTGATGTTAGCAACAATATTCCGTTATAAAAAAGGGGTAAATTAGTTATGTGCCGCACGAAAAACCGATAAAGTCCAAAAATCGACGAGTTACGTGTCTTGGAGCGCCCTCTAGACGAGGTTCCTCATCTTGGATCCCGACCAAATTTTTTCCATACTAATATTGATGTTAGCAACAATATTCCGTTATAAAAAGGGGTAAATTACTTATGTGCCGCACGAAAACCGATAAAGTCCAAAATCGACGAGTTACGTGTCTTGGAGCGCCCTCTATAAATGATTCCTCATCTTGGATCTTGACCAAATTGTTTGTACATACTAATGTTGATGTTAGCAACAATATTCCGTTATAAAAAAGGGGTAAATTAGTTATGTGCCGCACGAAAAACCGATAAAGTCCAAAATCGACGAGTTACGTGTCTTGGAGCGCCCTCTAGACGAGGTTCCTCATCTTGGATCCCGACCAAATTTTTTTCCATACTAATATTGATGTTAGCAACAATATTCCGTTATAAAAAAGGGGTAAATTACTTATGTGCCGCACGAAAAACCGATAAAGTCCAAAAATCGACGAGTTACGTGTCTTGGAGCGCCCTCTAAAAGGATTCCTCATCTTGGATCCGACCAAAATTGTTGTACATACTAATTTGATGTTAGCAACAATATTCCGTTATAAAAAAGGTGTAAATTAGTTATGCGCCGCACGAAAAATCGATAAAGTCCAAAATCGACGAGTTACGTGTCTTGGAGCGACCTCTAGTCGAGGTTCCTCATCTTGGATCTTGACCAAAATTGTTGCACATACTAATATTGATGTTAGCAACAATATTCCGTTATAAAAAGGGGTAAATTAGTTATGTACCGCACGAAAAATCGATAAATTCAAAATGATAAGATACGTGTCTTGGAGCGCCCTCTAGACGAGGTTCCCATCTTGGATCCCGACCAATTTTTTTCACATACTAATATTGATGTTAGCAACAATATTCCGTTATAAAAAAGGGGTTAATTACTTATGTGCCGCACGAAAAACCGATAAAGTCCAAAATCGACGAGTTACGTGTCTTGGAGCGCCCTCTATAAATGATTCCTCATCTTGGATCTTGACCAAAATTGTTGTACGTACTAATGTTGATGTTAGCAACAATATTCCGTTATAAAAAAGGGGTAAATTAGTTATGCGCCGCACGAAAAATCGATAAATTCAAAAATTGATAAGATACGTGTCTTGGAGCGCCCTCTAGACGAGGTTCCTCATCTTGGATCCCGACCAAATTTTCTTCCATACTAATATTGATGTTAGCAACAATATTCCGTTATAAAAAAGGGGTAAATTACTTATGTGCCGCACGAAAAACCGATAAAGTCCAAAATCGACGAGTTACGTGTCTTGGAGCGCCCTCTAGACGAGGTTCCTCATCTTGGATCTTGACCAAAATTGTTGTACATACTAATATTGATGTTAGCAACAATATCCGTTATAAAAAATGGGTAAATTAGTTATGTACCGCACGAAAAACCGATAAAGTCCAAAAACGAGTTACGTGTCTTGGAGCGCCCTCTAGACGAGGTTCCTCATCTTGGATCCCGACCAAATTTTTTTCACATACTAATATTGATGTTAGCAACAATATTCCGTTATAAAAAAGGGGAATTACTTATGTGCCGCACGAAAAACCGATAAAGTCCAAAATCGACGAGTTACGTGTCTTGGAGCGCCCTCTATAAATGATTCCTCATCTTGGATCTTGACCAAAATTTTGTACATACTAATATTGATGTTAGCAACAATATTCCGTTATAAAAAGGGGGTAAATTAGTTATGCGCCGCACGAAAAATCGATAAAGTCCAAAATCGACGAGTTACGTGTCTTGGAGCGCCCTCTAGACGAGGTTCCTCATCTTGGATCCCGACCAAATTTTTTCACATACTAATATTGATGTTAGCAACAATATTCCGTTATAAAAAATGGGTAAATTACTTATGTGCCGCACGAAAAAACGATAAAGTCAAAAATCGACGAGTTACGTGTCTTGGAGCGCCCTCTAGACGAGGTTCCTCATCTTGGATCCGACCAAAATTTTTCACATACTATAATTGATGTTAGCAACAATATTCCGTTATAAAAAAGGGGTAAATTAGTTATGTGCCGCACGAAAAAACGATAAAGTCCAAATCGACGAGTTACGTGTCTTGGAGCGCCCTCTAGAAACGAGTTCCTCATCTTGGATCCGACCAAAATTGTTGTATATACTATGTTGATGTTAGCAACAATATTCCGTTATAAAAAAGGGGTAAATTACTTATGTGCCCGCACGAAAAACCGATAAAGTCCAAAATCGACGAGTTACGTGTCTTGGAGCGCCCTCTATAAATGATTCCTCATCTTGGATCTTGACCAAAATTGTTGTATATACTAATGTTGATGTTCAGCAACAATATTCCGTTATAAAAAGGGGTAAATTAGTTATGCGCCGCACGAAAAATCGATAAAGTCCAAAATCGACGAGTTACGTGTCTTGGAGCGCCCTCTAGACGAGGTTCCTCATCTTGGATCCCGACCAAAATTTTTTCACATACTAATATTGATGTTAGCAACAATATTCCGTTATAAAAAAGGGGTAAATTACTTATGTGCCGCACGAAAAACCGATAAAGTCCAAAATCGACGAGTTACGTGTCTTGGAGCGCCCTCTAAGACGATTCCTCATCTTGGATCCCGACCAAATTTTTTTATACTAATATTGATGTTAGCAACAATATTCCGTTATAAAAAGGGGTAAATTACTTATGTGCCGCACGAAAAACCGATAAAGTCCAAAATCGACGAGTTACGTGTCTTGGAGCGCCCTCTATAAATGATTCCTCATCTTGGATCTTGACCAAATTGTTGTATATACTAATGTTGATGTCAGCAACAATATTCCGTTATAAAAAGGGGTAAATTAGTTATGCGCCGCACGAAAAATCGATAAAGTCCAAAATCGACGAGTTACGTGTCTTGGAGCGCCCTCTAGACGAGGTTCCTCATCTTGGATCCCGACCAAATTTTTTTCCATACTAATATTGATGTTAGCAACAATATTCCGTTATAAAAAAGGGGTAAATTAGTTATGTACCGCAACGAAAATCCGATAAATTCAAAATATTGAGTTACGTGTCTTGGAGCGCCCTCTAGACGAGGTTCCTCATCTTGGATCCCGACCAAATTTTTTATATACTAATATTGATGTTAGCAACAATATTCCGTTATAAAAAAGGGGTAAATTAGTTATGTGCCGCACGAAAAACCGATAAAGTCCAAAATCGACGAGTTACGTGTCTTGGAGCGCCCTCTAGAAATGATTCCTCATCTTGGATCTTGACCAAAATTGTTGTACATACTAATTTGATGTTAGCAACAATATTCCGTTATAAAAAAGGGGTAAATTATTATGCGCCGCACGAAAAACCGATAAAGTCCAAAATCGACGAGTTACGTGTCTTGGAGCGCCCTCTAGACGAGGTTCCTCATCTTGGATCCCGACCAAAATTTTTTTCCATACTAATATTGATGTTAGCAACAATATTCCGTTATAAAAAAGGGGTAAATTACTTATGTGCCGCACGAAAAACCGATAAAGTCCAAAATCGACGAGTTACGTGTCTTGGAGCGCCTCTATAATGATTCCTCATCTTGGATCTTGACCAAAATTGTTGTATATACTAATGTTGATGTCAGCAACAATATTCCGTTATAAAGGGGTAAATTAGTTATACGCCGCACGAAAAATCGATAAAGTCCAAAATCGACGAGTTACGTGTCTTGGAGCGCCCTCTAGACGAGGTTCCTCATCTTGGATCCCGACCAAAATTTTTTCCATACTAATATTGATGTTAGCAACAATATTCCGTTATAAAAAAGGGTAAATTACTTATGTGCCGCACGAAAAACCGATAAAGTCCAAAATCGACGAGTTACGTGTCTTGGAGCGCCCTCTATGAATGGTTCCTCATCTTGGATCTTGACCAAAATTGTTGCACATACTAATATTGATGTTAGCAACAATATTCCGTTATAAAAAAGGGTAAATTAGTTATGTACCGCACGAAAAACCGATAAAGTCCAAAATCGACGAGTTACGTGTCTTGGAGCGCCCTCTAGACGAGGTTCCTCATCTTGGATCCCGACCAAATTGTTTTCACATACTAATATTGATGTTAGCAACAATATTCCGTTATAAAAAAGGGGTAAATTACTTATGTGCCGCACGAAAAACCGATAAAGTCCAAAATCGACGAGTTACGTATCTTGGAGCGCCCTCTAAAAATGATTCCTCATCTTGGATCTTGACCAAAATTGTTGTACGTACTAATGTTGATGTTAGCAACAATATTTCGTTATAAAAAAGGGGTAAATTAGTTATGCGCCGCACGAAAAATCGATAAAGTCCAAAATTGATAAGATACGTGTCTTGGAGCGCCCTCTAGACGAGGTTCCCCATCTTGGATCCCGACCAAATTTTTTCACATACTAATATTGATGTTAGCAACAATATTCCGTTATAAAAAAGGGGTAAATTACTTATGTGCCGCACGAAAAACCGATAAAGTCCAAAATCGACGAGTTACGTGTCTTGGAGCGCCCTCTAGACGAGGTTCCTCATCTTGGATCCGACCAAATTTTTTTCCATACTAATATTGATGTTAGCAACAATATTCCGTTATAAAAAAGGGGTAAATTACTTATGTGCCGCACGAAAAACCGATAAAGTCCAAAATCGACGAGTTACGTGTCTTGGAGCGCCCTCTAGACGAGGTTCCTCATCTTGGATCCCGACCAAATTTTTTTCCATACTAATATTGATATTAGCAACAATATTCCGTTATAAAAAAGGGGTAAATTACTTATGTGCCGCACGAAATCCGATAAAGACCAAAATCGACGAGTTACGTGTCTTGGCGCGACCTCTAGTCGAGGTTCCTCATCTTGGATCTTGACCAAAATTGTTGCACATACTAATATTGATGTTAGCAACAATATGACGTTATAAAAAATGGGTAAATTAGTTATGTGCCGCACGAAAAACCGATAAAGTCCAAAATCGACGAGTTACGTGTCTTGGAGCGCCCTCTATAAATGATTCCTCATCTTGGATCTTGACCAAAATTGTTGTACGTACTAATGTTGATGTTAGCAACAATATTCCGTTATAAAAAAGGGGTAAATTAGTTATCCGCCGCACGAAAAATCGATAAAGTCCAAAATCAACGAGTTACGTGTCTTGGAGCGCCCTCTAGACGAGGTTCCTCATCTTGGATCCCGACCAAATTTTTTCCATACTAATATTGATGTTAGCAACAATATTCCGTTATAAAAAAGGGTAAATTACTTATGTGCCGCACGAAAAACCGATAAAGTCCAAAATCGACGAGTTACGTGTCTTGGAGCGCCCTCTAAAAATGATTCCTCATCTTGGATCTTGACCAAAATTGTTGTACGTACTAATGTTGATGTTAGCAACAATATTCCGTTATAAAAAAGGGGTAAATTAGTTATGCGCCGCACGAAAAATCGATAAAGTCCAAAATCGACGAGTTACGTGTCTTGGAGCGCCCTCTAGACGAGGTTCCTCATCTTGGATCTTGACCAAAATTGTTGCACATACTAATATTGATGTTAGCAACAATATGACGTTATAAAAAATGGGTAAATTAGTTATGTACCGCACGAAAAACCGATAAATTCAAAATGACGAGATACGTGTCTTGGAGCGCCCTCTAGACGAGGTTCCTCATCTTGGATCCCGACCAAATTTTTTTCACATACTAATATTGATGTTAGCAACAATATTCCGTTATAAAAAAGGGGTAAATTACTTATGTGCCGCACGAAAAAACCGATAAAGTCCAAAATCGACGAGTTACGTGTCTTGGAGCGCCCTCTATAAATGATTCCTCATCTTGGATCTTGACCAAAATTGTTGTACATACTAATGTTGATGTTAGCAACAATATTCCGTTATAAAAAAGGGGTAAATTAGTTATGCGCCGCACGAAAAATCGATAAAGTCAAAATCGACGAGTTACGTGTCTTGGAGCGCCCTCTAGACGAGGTTCCTCATCTTGGATCCCGACCAAATTTTTTTCACATACTAATATTGATGTTAGCAACAATATTCCGTTATAAAAAAGGGTAAATTACTTATGTGCCGCACGAAAAACCGATAAAGTCCAAAATCGACGAGTTACGTGTCTTGGAGCGACCTCTAGTCGAGGTTCCTCATCTTGGATCTTGACCAAAATTGTTGCACATACTAATATTGATGTTAGCAACAATATGACGTTATAAAAAATGGGTAAATTAGTTATGTGCCGCACGAAAAACCGATAAAGTCCAAAATCGAAGAGTTACGTGTCTTGGAGCGCCCTCTAGACGAGGTTCCTCATCTTGGATCCCGACCAAATTTTTTTCACATACTAATATTGATGTTAGCAACAATATTCCGTTATAAAAAAGGGGTAAATTACTTATGTGCCGCACGAAAAACCGATAAAGTCCAAAATCGACGAGTTACGTGTCTTGGAGCGCCCTCTATAAATGATTCCTCATCTTGGATCTTGACCAAAATTGTTGTACGTACTAATGTTGATGTTAGCAACAATATTTCGTTATAAAAAAGGGGTAAATTAGTTATGCGCCGCACGAAAAATCGATAAAGTCCAAAATCGACGAGTTACGTGTCTTGGAGCGACCTCTAGTCGAGGTTCCTCATCTTGGATCTTGACCAAAATTGTTGCACATACTAATATTGATGTTAGCAACAATATTACGTTATAAAAAGGGGTAAATTAGTTATGTACCGCAAGAAAAACCGATAAATTCAAAAATTGATAAGATACGTGTCTTGGAGCGCCCTCTAGACGAGGTTCCCCATCTTGGATACCGACCAAATTTTTTTCACATACTAATATTGATGTTAGCAACAATATTCCGTTATAAAAAAGGGGTAAATTAGTTATGCGCCGCACGAATAAACGATAAAGTCCAAAATCGACGAGTTACGTGTCTTGGAGCGCCCTCTATAAATGATTTCTCATCTTGGATCTTGACCAAAATTGTTGTATATACTAATGTTGATGTCAGCAACAATATTCCGTTATAAAAAAGGGGTAAATTACTTATGTGCCGCACGAAAAACCGATAAAGTCCAAAATCGACGAGTTACGTGTCTTGGAGCGCCCTCTATAAATAATTCCTCATCTTGGATCTTGACCAAAATTGTTGTATATACTAATGTTGATGTCAGCAACAATATTCCGTTATAAAAAAGGGGTAAATTAGTTATGCGCCGCACGAAAAATCGATAAAGTCCAAAATCGACGAGTTACGTGTCTTGGAGCGACCTCTAGTCGAGGTTCCTCATCTTGGATCTTGACCAAAATTGTTGCACATACTAATATTGATGTTAGCAACAATATTCCGTTATAAAAAAGGGGTAAATTAGTTATACGCCGCACGAAAAACCGATAAAGTCCAAAATCAACGAGTTACGTGTCTTGGAGCGCCCTCTAGACGAGGTTCCTCATCTTGGATCCCGACCAAATTTTTTTCCATACTAATATTGATGTTCGCAACAATATTCCGTTATAAAAAAGGGGTAAATTACTTATGTGCCGCACGAAAAACCGATAAAGTCCAAAATCGACGAGTTACGTGTCTTGCAGCGCCCTCTATAAATAATTCCTCATCTTGGATCTTGACCAAAATTGTTGTATATACTAATGTTGATGTCAGCAACAATATTCCGTTATAAAAAAGGGGTAAATTAGTTATGCGCCGCACGAAAAATCGATAAAGTCCAAAATCAACGAGTTACGGGACTTGGAGCGCCCTCTAGACGAGGTTCCTCATCTTGGATCCCGACCAAATTTTTTTCCATACTAATATTGATGTTAGCAACAATATGACGTTATAAAAAATGGGTAAATTAGTTATGTACCGCAAGAAAAACCGATAAATTCAAAAATTGATAAGATACGTGTCTTGGAGCGCCCTCTAGACGAGGTTCCCCATCTTGGATCCCGACCAAATTTTTTTCACATACTAATATTGATGTTAGCAACAATATTCCGTTATAAAAAAGGGGTAAATTACTTATGTGCCGCACGAAAAACCGATAAAGTCCAAAATCGACGAGTTACGTGTCTTGGAGCGCCCTCTATAAATGATTCCTCATCTTGGATCTTGACCAAAATTGTTGTACGTACTAATGTTGATGTTAGCAACAATATTCCGTTATAAAAAAGGGGTAAATTATATATGCGCCGCACGAAAAACCGATAAAGTCCAAAATCAACGAGTTACGTGTCTTGGAGCGCCCTCTAGACGAGGTTCCTCATCTTGGATCCCGACCAAATTTTTTTCCATACTAATATTGATGTTAGCAACAATATTCCGTTATAAAAAAGGGGTAAATTAGTTATGTGCCGCACGAAAAACCGATAAAGTCCAAAATCGACGAGTTACGTGTCTTGGAGCGCCCTCTATAAATGATTCCTCATCTTGGATCTTGACCAAAATTGTTGTATATACTAATGTTGATGTCAGCAACAATATTCCGTTATAAAAAAGGGGTAAATTAGTTATACGCCGCACGAAAAACCGATAAAGTCCAAAATCGACGAGTTACGTGTCTTAGAGCGCCCTCTAGACGAGGTTCCTCATCTTGGATCCCGACCAAATTTTTTTCCATACTAATATTGATGTTAGCAACAATATTCCGTTATAAAAAAGGGGTAAATTACTTATGTGCCGCACGAAAAACCGATAAAGTCCAAAATCGACGAGTTACGTGTCTTGGAGCGACCTCTAGTCGAGGTTCCTCATCTTGGATCTTGACCAAAATTGTTGCACATACTAATATTGATGTTAGCAACAATATGACGTTATAAAAAATGGGTAAATTAGTTATGTACCGCACGAAAAACCGATAAAGTCCAAAATTGATAAGATACGTGTCTTGGAGCGCCCTCTAGACGAGGTTCCTCATCTTGGATCCCGACCAAAATTTTTTCACATACTAATATTGATGTTAGCAACAATATTCCGTTATAAAAAAGGTGTAAATTACTTATGTGCCGCACGAAAAACCGATAAAGTCCAAAATCGACGAGTTACGTATCTTGGAGCGCCCTCTAAAAATGATTCCTCATCTTGGATCTTGACCAAAATTGTTGTACGTACTAATGTTGATGTTAGCAACAATATTTCGTTATAAAAAAGGGGTAAATTAGTTATGCGCCGCACGAAAAATCGATAAAGTCCAAAATTGATAAGATACGTGTCTTGGAGCGCCCTCTAGACGAGGTTCCCCATCTTGGATCCCGACCAAATTTTTTTCACATACTAATATTGATGTTAGCAACAATATTCCGTTATAAAAAAGGTGTAAATTACTTATGTGCCGCACGAAAAACCGATAAAGTCCAAAATCGACGAGTTACGTGTCTTGGAGCGCCCTCTAGACGAGGTTCCTCATCTTGGATCCCGACCAAATTTTTTTCCATACTAATATTGATGTTAGCAACAATATTCCGTTATAAAAAAGGGGTAAATTACTTATGTGCCGCACGAAAAACCGATAAAGTCCAAAATCGACGAGTTACGTGTCTTGGAGCGCCCTCTAGACGAGGTTCCTCATCTTGGATCCCGACCAAATTTTTTTCCATACTAATATTGATGTTAGCAACAATATTCCGTTATAAAAAAGGGGTAAATTACTTATGTGCCGCACGAAATCCGATAAAGACCAAAATCGACGAGTTACGTGTCTTGGCGCGACCTCTAGTCGAGGTTCCTCATCTTGGATCTTGACCAAAATTGTTGCACATACTAATATTGATGTTAGCAACAATATGACGTTATAAAAAATGGGTAAATTAGTTATGTACCGCACGAAAAACCGATAAATTCAAAAATTGACAAGATACGTGTCTTGGAGCGCCCTCTAGACGAGGTTCCCCATCTTGGATCCCGACCAAATTTTTTTCACATACTAATATTGATGTTAGCAACAATATTCCGTTATAAAAAAGGGTAAATTACTTATGTGCCGCACGAAAAACCGATAAAGTCCAAAATCGACGAGTTACGTGTCTTGGAGCGCCCTCTATAAATGATTCCTCATCTTGGATCTTGACCAAAATTGTTGTATATACTAATGTTGATGTCAGCAACAATATTCCGTTATAAAAAAGGGGTAAATTAGTTATGCGCCGCACGAAAAATCGATAAAGTCCAAAATCAACGAGTTACGTGTCTTGGAGCGCCCTCTAGACGAGGTTCCTCATCTTGGATCCCGACCAAATTTTTTTCCATACTAATATTGATGTTAGCAACAATATTCCGTTATAAAAAAGGGGTAAATTACTTATGTGCCGCACGAAAAACCGATAAAGTCCAAAATCGACGAGTTACGTGTCTTGGAGCGCCCTCTATAAATGATTCCTCATCTTGGATCTTGACCAAAATTGTTGTATATACTAATGTTGATGTCAGCAACAATATTCCGTTATAAAAAAGGGGTAAATTACTTATGTGCCGCACGAAAAACCGATAAAGTCCAAAATCGACGAGTTACGTGTCTTGGAGCGCCCTCTATAAATGATTCCTCATCTTGGATCTTGACCAAAATTGTTGTATATACTAATGTTGATGTCAGCAACAATATTCCGTTATAAAAAAGGGGTAAATTAGTTATGCGCCGCACGAAAAATCGATAAAGTCCAAAATCGACGAGTTACGTGTCTTGGAGCGCCCTCTAGACGAGGTTCCTCATCTTGGATCCCGACCAAATTTTTTTCCATACTAATATTGATGTTAGCAACAATATTCCGTTATAAAAAAGGGGTAAATTACTTATGTGCCGCACGAAAAACCGATAAAGTCCAAAATCGACGAGTTACGTGTCTTGGAGCGCCCTCTAGACGAGGTTCCTCATCTTGGATCCCGACCAAATTTTCTTCCATACTAATATTGATGTTAGCAACAATATTCCGTTATAAAAAAGGGGTAAATTACTTATGTGCCGCACGAAAAACCGATAAAGTCCAAAATCGACGAGTTACGTGTCTTGGAGCGCCCTCTAGACGAGGTTCCTCATCTTGGATCCCGACCAAATTTTCTTCCATACTAATATTGATGTTAGCAACAATATTCCGTTATAAAAAAGGGGTAAATTACTTATGTGCCGCACGAAAAAACGATAAAGTCCAAAATCGACGAGTTACGTGTCTTGGAGCGCCCTCTATAAATGATTCCTCATCTTGGATCTTGACCAAAATTGTTGTATATACTAATGTTGATGTCAGCAACAATATTCCGTTATAAAAAAGGGGTAAATTACTTATGTGCCGCACGAAAAAACGATAAAGTCCAAAATCGACGAGTTACGTGTCTTGGAGCGACCTCTAGTCGAGGTTCCTCATCTTGGATCTTGACCAAAATTGTTGCACATACTAATATTGATGTTAGCAACAATATGACGTTATAAAAAATGGGTAAATTAGTTATGTACCGCAAGAAAAACCGATAAATTCAAAAATTGATAAGATACGTGTCTTGGAGCGCCCTCTAGACGAGGTTCCTCATCTTGGATCCCGACCAAATTTTCTTCCATACTAATATTGATGTTAGCAACAATATTCCGTTATAAAAAAGGGGTAAATTACTTATGTGCCGCACGAAAAAACGATAAAGTCCAAAATCGACGAGTTACGTGTCTTGGAGCGCCCTCTATAAATGATTCCTCATCTTGGATCATGACCAAAATTGTTGTACGTACTAATGTTGATGTCAGCAACAATATTCCGTTATAAAAATGGGGTAAATTACTTATGTGCCGCACGAAAAAACGATAAAGTCCAAAATCGACGAGTTACGTGTCTTGGAGCGACCTCTAGTCGAGGTTCCTCATCTTGGATCTTGACCAAAATTGTTGCACATACTAATATTGATGTTAGCAACAATATTCCGTTATAAAAAAGGGGTAAATTACTTATGTGCCGCACGAAAAACCGATAAAGTCCAAAATCGACGAGTTACGTGTCTTGGAGCGCCCTCTATAAATGATTCCTCATCTTGGATCATGACCAAAATTGTTGTACGTACTAATGTTGATGTTAGCAACAATATTCCGTTATAAAAAAGGGGTAAATTAGTTATCCGCCGCACGAAAAATCGATAAAGTCCAAAATCAACGAGTTACGTGTCTTGGAGCGCCCTCTAGACGAGGTTCCTCATCTTGGATCCCGACCAAATTTTTTTCCATACTAATATTGATGTTAGCAACAATATTCCGTTATAAAAAAGGGGTAAATTACTTATGTGCCGCACGAAAAACCGATAAAGTCCAAAATCGACGAGTTACGTGTCTTGGAGCGCCCTCTATAAATGATTCCTCATCTTGGATCTTGACCAAAATTGTTGTATATACTAATGTTGATGTCAGCAACAATATTCCGTTATAAAAAAGGGGTAAATTACTTATGTGCCGCACGAAAAACCGATAAAGTCCAAAATCGACGAGTTACGTGTCTTGGAGCGCCCTCTAGACGAGGTTCCTCATCTTGGATCCCGACCAAATTTTCTTCCATACTAATATTGATGTTAGCAACAATATTCCGTTATAAAAAAGGGGTAAATTACTTATGTGCCGCACGAAAAACCGATAAAGTCCAAAATCGACGAGTTACGTGTCTTGGAGCGCCCTCTATAAATGATTCCTCATCTTGGATCTTGACCAAAATTGTTGTATATACTAATGTTGATGTCAGCAACAATATTCCGTTATAAAAAAGGGGTAAATTACTTATGTGCCGCACGAAAAAACGATAAAGTCCAAAATCGACGAGTTACGTGTCTTGGAGCGCCCTCTATAAATGATTCCTCATCTTGGATCATGACCAAAATTGTTGTACATACTAATATTGATGTCAGCAACAATATTCCGTTATAAAAAAGGGGTAAATTACTTATGTGCCGCACGAAAAAACGATAAAGTCCAAAATCGACGAGTTACGTGTCTTGGAGCGACCTCTAGTCGAGGTTCCTCATCTTGGATCTTGACCAAAATTGTTGCACATACTAATATTGATGTTAGCAACAATATTCCGTTATAAAAAAGGGGTAAATTACTTATGTGCCGCACGAAAAACCGATAAAGTCCAAAATCGACGAGTTACGTGTCTTGGAGCGCCCTCTATAAATGATTCCTCATCTTGGATCATGACCAAAATTGTTGTACGTACTAATGTTGATGTTAGCAACAATATTCCGTTATAAAAAAGGGGTAAATTAGTTATGCGCCGCACGAAAAATCGATAAAGTCCAAAATCAACGAGTTACGTGTCTTGGAGCGCCCTCTAGACGAGGTTCCTCATCTTGGATCCCGACCAAATTTTTTTCCATACTAATATTGATGTTAGCAACAATATTCCGTTATAAAAAAGGGGTAAATTACTTATGTGCCGCACGAAAAACCGATAAAGTCCAAAATCGACGAGTTACGTGTCTTGGAGCGCCCTCTATAAATGATTCCTCATCTTGGATCTTGACCAAAATTGTTGTATATACTAATGTTGATGTCAGCAACAATATTCCGTTATAAAAAAGGGGTAAATTACTTATGTGCCGCACGAAAAACCGATAAAGTCCAAAATCGACGAGTTACGTGTCTTGGAGCGCCCTCTAGACGAGGTTCCTCATCTTGGATCCCGACCAAATTTTCTTCCATACTAATATTGATGTTAGCAACAATATTCCGTTATAAAAAGGTGTAAATTACTTATGTGCCGCACGAAAAACCAATAAAGTCAAAAATCGACGAGTTACGTGTCTTGGAGCGCCCTCTAGTCGAGGTTCCTCATCTTGGATCTTGACCAAAATTGTTGTACATACTAATATTGTTCTTCGCAACAATATTACGTTATAAAAAATGGGTAAATTAGTTATGTGCCGCACGAAAAACCGATAAATTCAAAAATTGATGAGATACGTGTCTTGGAGCGCCCTCTAGTCGAGGTTCCTCATCTTGGATCGTGACCACATTTGTTGTACATACTAATATTGATGTTCGCAACAATACTCCGTTATAAAAAAGGGGTAAATTAGTTATGCGCCGCACGAAAAATCGATAAAGTCCAAAATCGACGAGTTACGTGTCTTGGAGCGCCCTCTATAAATGATTCCTCATCTTGGATCTTGACCAAAATTGTTGTATATACTAATATTGATGTTAGCAACAATATTCCGTTATAAAAAAGGGGTAAAATAGTTATGCGCCGCACGAAAAATCGATAAATTCCAAAATCGACGAGTTACGTGTCTTGGAGCGCCCTCTATACGAGGTTCCTCATCTTGGATCTTGACCAAAATTGTTGTATATACTAATATTGATGTTAGCAACAATATTCCGTTATAAAAAAGGGGTAAATTACTTATGTGCCGCACGAAAAACCGATAAAGTCCAAAATCGACGAGTTACGTGTCTTGGCCCTCTAATATGGTTCCTCTCTTGGATCTTGACCAAAATTGTTGTACATACTAATATTGATGTTAGCAACAATATTCCGTTATAAAAAAGGGGTAAATTACTTATGTGCCGCACGAAAAACCGATAAAGTCCAAAATCGACGAGTTACGTGTCTTGGAGCGCCCTCTAGACGAGGTTCCTCATCTTGGATCCCGACCAAATTTTTTCACATACTAATATTGATGTTAGCAACAATATTCCGTTATAAAAAAGGGGTAAATTAGTTATGCGCCGCACGAAAAACCGATAAAGTCAAATCGACGAGTTACGGGCGCCCTCTATATATGGTTCCTCGTCTCGGATCTTGACCAAAATTGTTGTATATACTAATATTGATGTCAGCAACATATTCCGTTATAAAAAAGGTGTAAATTACTTATGTGCCGCACGAAAAACCGATAAAGTCAAAAATTGATGAGTTACGTGTCTTGGAGCGCCCTCTATAAATGGTTCCTCATCCTGGATCTTGACCAAAATTATTGTGTATACTAATATTGATGTCAGCAACAATATTCCGTTATTAAAAAGGGGTAATAGTAATATTGATGTCAGCAACAATATTCCGTTATAAAAAGGTGTAAATTACTTATGTGCTGCACGAAAAACCGATAAGATCAAAAAATGACGAGTTACGTGTCTTGGAGCACCCTCTATAAATGGTTCCTCATCTTGGATCTTGACCAAAATCGTTGTATATACTAATATTGATGTCGGCAACAATATTCTGTTATAAAAAAGGGGTAAATTACTAAAGTGCCGCACGAATAACCGATAAAGTCCAAAATCGACGAGTTACGGGCGCCCTCTATATATGGTTCCTCGTCTCGGATCTTGACCAAAATTGTTGTATATACTAATATTGATGTCAGCAACAATATTCCGTTATAAAAAAGGTGTAAATTACTTATGTGCCGCACGAAAAACCGATAAAGTCAAAAATTGATGAGTTACGTGTCTTGGAGCGCCCTCTATAAATGGTTCCTCATCTTGGATCTTGACCAAAATTCTTGTGTATACTAATATTGATGTCAGCAACAATATTCCGTTATAAAAAAGGTGTAAATTACTTATGCGCCGCACGAAAAATCGATAAATTCCAAAATCGACGAGTTACGTGTCTTGGAGCGCCCTCTATAAATGGTTCCTCATCTTGGATCTTGACCAAAATCGTTGTATATACTAATATTGATGTCAGCAACAATATTCTGTTATAAAAAAGGGGTAAATTACTAAAGTGCCGCACGAATAACCGATAAAGTCCAAAATCGATGAGTTACGGGCGCCCTCTATATATGGTTCCTCGTCTCGGATCTTGACCAAAATTGTTGTATATACTAATATTGATGTCAGCAACAATATTCCGTAATAAAAAAGGGGTCAATTACTAAAGTGCCGCACGAAAAACAGATAAAGTCCAAAATCGACGAGTTATGTGTCTTGGAGCGCCCTCTAGACGAGGTTCCCCATCTTGGATCCCGACCAAATTTTATTCTCATACTAATATTGATGTTCGCAACAATACTCCGTTATAAAAAAGGGGTAAATTAGTTATGCGTCGCACGAAAAATCGATAAAGTCAAAAATCGACGAGTTACGGGCGCCCTCTATATATGGTTCCTCGTCTCGGATCTTGACCAAAATTGTTGTATATACTAATATTGATGTCAGCAACAATATTCCGTTATAAAAAAGGTGTAAATTACTTATGTGCCGCACGAAAAACCGATAAAGTCAAAAATTGATGAGTTACGTGTCTTGGAGCGCCCTCTATAAATGGTTCCTCATCCTGGATCTTGACCAAAATTATTGTGTATACTAATATTGATGTCAGCAACAATATTCCGTTATTAAAAAGGGGTAATAGTAATATTGATGTCAGCAACAATATTCCGTTATAAAAAGGTGTAAATTACTTATGTGCTGCACGAAAAACCGATAAGATCAAAAAATGACGAGTTACGTGTCTTGGAGCACCCTCTAGTCGAGGTTCCTCATCTTGGATTTTGACCAAAATTGTTGTACATACTAATATTGTTCTTCGCAACAATATGACGTTATAAAAAATGGGTAAATCAGTTATGTACCGCACGAAAAACCGATAAATTCAAAAATTGATGAGATACGTGTCTTGGAGCGCCCTCTAGACGAGGTTCCCCATCTTGGATCCCGAACAAATTTTTTTCATATACTAATATTGATGTCAGCAACAATATTCCGTTATAAAAAAGGTATAAATTACTTATGTGCCGCACGAAAAAACGATAAAGTCCAAAATCGACGAGTTACGTGTCTTGGAGCGCCCTCTATAGATGGTTCCTCATCTTGGATCTTCACCAAAATTGTTGTATATAGTAATATTGATGTCAGCAACAATATTCCGTTATAAATAGGGGTAAATTACTAAAGTGCCGCACGAATAACCGATAAAGTCCAAAATCGACGAGTTCCGTGTCTTGGAGCGCCCTCTAGACGAGGTTCCCCATCTTGGATCCCGACCAAATTTTTTTCACATACTAATATTGATGTTCGCAACAATACTCCGTTATAAAAAAGGGGTAAATTAGTTATGCGCCGCACGAAAAATCGATAAAGTCCAAAATCGACGAGTTACGTGTCTTGGAGCGCCCTCTATAAATGATTCCTCATCTTGGATCTTGACCAAAATTGTTGTATATACTAATATTGATGTCAGCAACAATATTCCGTTATAAATAGGGGTAAATTACTAAAGTGCCGCACGAATAACCGATAAAGTCCAAAGTCGACGAGTTACGGGCGCCCTCTATATATGGTTCCTCGTCTCGGATCTTGACCAAAATTGTTGTATATACTAATATTGATGTCAGCAATAATATTCCGTTATAAAAAAGGTGTAAATTACTTATGCGCCGCACGAAAAACCGATAAAGTCCAAAATTGATGAGTTACGTGTCTTGGAGCGCCCTCTATAAATGTTTCCTCATCTTGGATCTTGACCAAAATTATTGTGTATACTAATATTGATGTCAGCAACAATATTCCGTTATAAAAAAGGGGTAATAGTAATATTGATGTCAGCAACAATATTCCGTTATAAAAAGGTGTAAATTACTTATGTGCTGCACGAAAAACCGATAAGATCAAAAAATGACGAGTTACGTGTCTTGGAGCGCCCTCTAGTCGAGGTTCCTCATCTTGGATCTTGACCAAAATTGTTGTACATACTAATATTGTTCTTCGCAACAATATGACGTTATAAAAAATGGGTAAATTAGTTATGTACCGCACGAAAAACCGATAAATTCAAAAATTGATGAGATACATGTCTTGGAGCGCCCTCTAGACGAGGTTCCCCATCTTGGATCCCGAACAAATTTTTTTCATATACTAATATTGATGTCAGCAACAATATTCCGTTATAAAAAAGGGGTCAATTACTAAAGTGCCGCACGAAAAACAGATAAAGTCCAAAATCGACGAGTTATGTGTCTTGGAGCGCCCTCTAGACGAGGTTCCCCATCTTGGATCCCGACCAAATTTTATTCTCATACTAATATTGATGTTCGCAACAATACTCCGTTATAAAAAAGGGGTAAATTAGTTATGCGTCGCACGAAAAATCGATAAAGTCAAAAATCGACGAGTTACGGGCGCCCTCTATATATGGTTCCTCGTCTCGGATCTTGACCAAAATTGTTGTATATACTAATATTGATGTCAGCAACAATATTCCGTTATAAAAAAGGTGTAAATTACTTATGTGCCGCACGAAAATCCGATAAAGTCAAAAATTGATGAGTTACGTTTCTTGGAGCGCCCTCTATAAATGGTTCCTCATCCTGGATCTTGACCAAAATTATTGTGTATACTAATATTGATGTCAGCAACAATATTCCGTTATTAAAAAGGGGTAATAGTAATATTGATGTCAGCAACAATATTCCGTTATAAAAAGGTGTAAATTACTTATGTGCTGCACGAAAAACCGATAAGATCAAAAAATGACGAGTTACGTGTCTTGGAGCACCCTCTAGTCGAGGTTCCTCATCTTGGATTTTGACCAAAATTGTTGTACATACTAATATTGTTCTTCGCAACAATATGACGTTATAAAAAATGGGTAAATCAGTTATGTACCGCACGAAAAACCGATAAATTCAAAAATTGATGAGATACGTGTCTTGGAGCGCCCTCTAGACGAGGTTCCCCATCTTGGATCCCGACCAAATTTTTTTCCATACTAATATTGATGTTAGCAACAATATTCCGTTATAAAAAAGGGGTAAATTACTTATGTGCCGCACGAAAAACCGATAAAGTCCAAAATCGACGAGTTACGTGTCTTGGAGCGCCCTCTATAAATGATTCCTCATCTTGGATCTTGACCAAAATTGTTGTATATACTAATATTGATGTCGGCAACAATATTCTGTTATAAAAAAGGGGTAAATTACTAAAGTGCCGCACGAATAACCGATAAAGTCCAAAATCGACGAGTTACGGGCGCCCTCTATATATGGTTCCTCGTCTCGGATCTTGACCAAAATTGTTGTATATACTAATATTGATGTCAGCAACAATATTCCGTTATAAAAAAGGTGTAAATTACTTATGTGCCGCACGAAAAACCGATAAAGTCAAAAATTGATGAGTTACGTGTCTTGGAGCGCCCTCTATAAATGGTTCCTCATCTTGGATCTTGACCAAAATTGTTGTTCATACTAATGTTGATGTTAGCAACAATATGCAGCTATAAAAAAAGAGGTAAATTAGTTATGCGCCGCACGAAAAACCGATAAAGTAAAAAATGGACGAGATACGGGCGCCCTCTATATATGGTTCCTCGTCTCGGATCTTGACCAAAATTGTTGTATATACTAATATTGATGTCAGCAATAATATTCCGTTATAAAAAAGGTGTAAATTACTTATGCGCCGCACGAAAAACCGATAAAGTCCAAAATTGATGAGTTACGTGTCTTGGAGCGCCCTCTATAAATGTTTCCTCATCTTGGATCTTGACCAAAATTATTGTGTATACTAATATTGATGTCAGCAACAATATTCCGTTATAAAAAAGGGGTAATAGTAATATTGATGTCAGCAACAACATTCCGTTATAAAAAGGTGTAAATTACTTATGTGCTGCACGAAAAACCGATAAGATCAAAAAATGACGAGTTACGTGTCTTGGAGCGCCCTCTAGTCGAGGTTACTCATCTTGGATCTTGACCAAAATTGTTGTACATACTAATATTGTTCTTCGCAACAATATGACGTTATAAAAAATGGGTAAATTAGTTATGTACCGCACGAAAAACCGATAAATTCAAAAATTGATGAGATACATGTCTTGGAGCGCCCTCTAGACGAGGTTCCCCATCTTGGATCCCGAACAAATTTTTTTCATATACTAATATTGATGTTAGCAACAATATTCCGTTATAAAAAAGGGGTAATAGTAATATTGATGTCAGCAACAATATTCCGTTATAAAAAGGTGTAAATTACTTATGTGCCGCACGAAAAACCGATAAAGTCAAAAATTGACGAGTTACGTGTCTTGGAGCGCCCTCTAGATGAGGTTCCCCATCTTGGATCCCGACTAAATTTTTTTCACATACTAATATTGATGTTCGTAACAATACTCCGTTATAAAAAAGGGGTAAATTAGTTATGCGCCGCACGAAAAATCGATAAAGTCCAAAATCGACGAGTTACGTGTCTTGGAGCGCCCTCTATAAATGGTTCCTCATCTTGGATCTTGACCAAAATTGTTTTATATACTAATATTGATGTCAGCAACAATATTCCGTTATAAAAAAGGTGTAAATTACTAAAGTGCCGCACGAAAAACCGATAAAGTCCAAAATCGACGAGTTACGTGTCTTGGAGCGCCCTCTATATATGGTTCCTCGTCTCGGATCTTGACCAAAATTGTTGTATATACTAATATTGATGTCAGCAACAATATTCCGTTATAAAAAAGGGGTCAATTACTAAAGTGCCGCACGAAAAACAGATAAAGTCCAAAATCGACGAGTTATGTGTCTTGGAGCGCCATCTAGACGAGGTTCCCCATCTTGAATCCCGACCAAATTTTATTCACATACTAATATTGATGTTCGCAACAATACTCCGTTATAAAAAAGGGGTAAATTAGTTATGCGTCGCACGAAAAATCGATAAAGTCAAAAATCGACGAGTAACGGGCGCCCTCTATATATGGTTCCTCGTCTCGGATCTTGACCAAAATTGTTGTATATACTAATATTGATGTCAGCAACAATATTCCGTTATAAAAAAGGTGTAAATTACTTATGTGCCGCACGAAAAACCGATAAAGTCAAAAATTGATGAGTTACGTGTCTTGGAGCGCCCTCTATAAATGGTTCCTCATCTTGGATCTTGACCAAAATTCTTGTGTATACTAATATTGATGTCAGCAACAATATTCCGTTATAAAAAAGGTGTAAATTACTTATGCGCCGCACGAAAAATCGATAAATTCCAAAATCGACGAGTTACGTGTCTTGGAGCGCCCTCTATAAATGGTTCCTCATCTTGGATCTTGACCAAAATCGTTGTATATACTAATATTGATGTCGGCAACAATATTCTGTTATAAAAAAGGGGTAAATTACTAAAGTGCCGCACGAATAACCGATAAAGTCCAAAATCGACGAGTTACGGGCGCCCTCTATATATGGTTCCTCGTCTCGGATCTTGACCAAAATTGTTGTATATACTAATATTGATGTCAGCAACAATATTCCGTTATAAAAAAGGTGTAAATTACTTATGTGCCGCACGAAAAACCGATAAAGTCAAAAATTGATGAGTTACGTGTCTTGGAGCGCCCTCTAGACGAGGTTCCCCATCTTGGATCCCGACCAAATTTTATTCTCATACTAATATTGATGTTCGCAACAATACTCCGTTATAAAAAATGGGTAAATCAGTTATGTACCGCACGAAAAACCGATAAATTCAAAAATTGATGAGATACGTGTCTTGGAGCGCCCTCTAGACGAGGTTCCCCATCTTGGATCCCGACCAAATTTTTTTCCATACTAATATTGATGTTAGCAACAATATTCCGTTATAAAAAAGGGGTAAATTACTTATGTGCCGCACGAAAAACCGATAAAGTCCAAAATCGACGAGTTACGTGTCTTGGAGCGCCCTCTATAAATGATTCCTCATCTTGGATCTTGACCAAAATTGTTGTATATACTAATATTGATGTCGGCAACAATATTCTGTTATAAAAAAGGGGTAAATTACTAAAGTTCCGCACGAATAACCGATAAAGTCCAAAATCGACGAGTTACGGGCGCCCTCTATATATGGTTCCTCGTCTCGGATCTTGACCAAAATTGTTGTATATACTAATATTGATGTCAGCAACAATATTCCGTTATAAAAAAGGTGTAAATTACTTATGTGCCGCACGAAAAACCGATAAAGTCAAAAATTGATGAGTTACGTGTCTTGGAGCGCCCTCTATAAATGGTTCCTCATCTTGGATCTTGACCAAAATTCTTGTGTATACTAATATTGATGTCAGCAACAATATTCCGTTATAAAAAAGGTGTAAATTACTTATGCGCCGCACGAAAAATCGATAAATTCCAAAATCGACGAGTTACGTGTCTTGGAGCGCCCTCTATAAATGGTTCCTCATCTTGGATCTTGACCAAAATCGTTGTATATACTAATATTGATGTCGGCAACAATATTCTGTTATAAAAAAGGGGTAAATTACTAAAGTGCCGCACGAATAACCGATAAAGTCCAAAATCGACGAGTTACGGGCGCCCTCTATATATGGTTCCTCGTCTCGGATCTTGACCAAAATTGTTGTATATACTAATATTGATGTCAGCAACAATATTCCGTTATAAAAAAGGTGTAAATTACTTATGTGCCGCACGAAAAACCGATAAAGTCAAAAATTGATGAGTTACGTGTCTTGGAGCGCCCTCTAGACGAGGTTCCCCATCTTGGATCCCGACCAAATTTTATTCTCATACTAATATTGATGTTCGCAACAATACTCCGTTATAAAAAATGGGTAAATCAGTTATGTACCGCACGAAAAACCGATAAATTCAAAAATTGATGAGATACGTGTCTTGGAGCGCCCTCTAGACGAGGTTCCCCATCTTGGATCCCGACCAAATTTTTTTCCATACTAATATTGATGTTAGCAACAATATTCCGTTATAAAAAAGGGGTAAATTACTTATGTGCCGCACGAAAAACCGATAAAGTCCAAAATCGACGAGTTACGTGTCTTGGAGCGCCCTCTATAAATGATTCCTCATCTTGGATCTTGACCAAAATTGTTGTATATACTAATATTGATGTCGGCAACAATATTCTGTTATAAAAAAGGGGTAAATTACTAAAGTTCCGCACGAATAACCGATAAAGTCCAAAATCGACGAGTTACGGGCGCCCTCTATATATGGTTCCTCGTCTCGGATCTTGACCAAAATTGTTGTATATACTAATATTGATGTCAGCAACAATATTCCGTTATAAAAAAGGTGTAAATTACTTATGTGCCGCACGAAAAACCGATAAAGTCCAAAATCGACGAGTTACGTGTCTTGGAGCGCCCTCTATAAATGATTCCTCATCTTGGATCTTGACCAAAATTGTTGTATATACTAATATTGATGTCGGCAACAATATTCTGTTATAAAAAAGGGGTAAATTACTAAAGTTCCGCACGAATAACCGATAAAGTCCAAAATCGACGAGTTACGGGCGCCCTCTATATATGGTTCCTCGTCTCGGATCTTGACCAAAATTGTTGTATATACTAATATTGATGTCAGCAACAATATTCCGTTATAAAAAAGGTGTAAATTACTTATGTGCCGCACGAAAAACCGATAAAGTCCAAAATCGACGAGTTACGTGTCTTGGAGCGCCCTCTATAAATGATTCCTCATCTTGGATCTTGACCAAAATTGTTGTATATACTAATATTGATGTCGGCAACAATATTCTGTTATAAAAAAGGGGTAAATTACTAAAGTTCCGCACGAATAACCGATAAAGTCCAAAATCGACGAGTTACGGGCGCCCTCTATATATGGTTCCTCGTCTCGGATCTTGACCAAAATTGTTGTATATACTAATATTGATGTCAGCAACAATATTCCGTTATAAAAAAGGTGTAAATTACTTATGTGCCGCACGAAAAACCGATAAAGTCAAAAATTGATGAGTTACGTGTCTTGGAGCGCCCTCTATAAATGGTTCCTCATCTTGGATCTTGACCAAAATTCTTGTGTATACTAATATTGATGTCAGCAACAATATTCCGTTATAAAAAAGGTGTAAATTACTTATGTGCCGCACGAAAAACCGATAAACTCCAAAATCGACGAGTTACGTGTCTTGGAGCGCCCTCTATAAATGGTTCCTCGTCTCGGATCTTGACCAAAATTGTTGTTCATACTAATATTGATGTTAGCAACAATATGCAGCTATAAAAAAAGAGGTAAATTAGTTATGCGCCGCACGAAAAACCGATAAAGTAAAAAATGGACGAGATACGGGCGCCCTCTATATATGGTTCCTCGTCTCGGATCTTGACCAAAATTGTTGTATATACTAATATTGATGTCAGCAACAATATTCCGTTATAAAAAAGGTGTAAATTACTTATGTGCCGCACGAAAAACCGATAAAGTCAAAAATTGATGAGTTACGTGTCTTGGAGCGCCCTCTAGACGAGGTTCCCCATCTTGGATCCCGACCAAATTTTATTCTCATACTAATATTGATGTTCGCAACAATACTCCGTTATAAAAAATGGGTAAATCAGTTATGTACCGCACGAAAAACCGATAAATTCAAAAATTGATGAGATACGTGTCTTGGAGCGCCCTCTAGACGAGGTTCCCCATCTTGGATCCCGACCAAATTTTTTTCCATACTAATATTGATGTTAGCAACAATATTCCGTTATAAAAAAGGGGTAAATTACTTATGTGCCGCACGAAAAACCGATAAAGTCCAAAATCGACGAGTTACGTGTCTTGGAGCGCCCTCTATAAATGATTCCTCATCTTGGATCTTGACCAAAATTGTTGTATATACTAATATTGATGTCGGCAACAATATTCTGTTATAAAAAAGGGGTAAATTACTAAAGTTCCGCACGAATAACCGATAAAGTCCAAAATCGACGAGTTACGGGCGCCCTCTATATATGGTTCCTCGTCTCGGATCTTGACCAAAATTGTTGTATATACTAATATTGATGTCAGCAACAATATTCCGTTATAAAAAAGGTGTAAATTACTTATGTGCCGCACGAAAAACCGATAAAGTCAAAAATTGATGAGTTACGTGTCTTGGAGCGCCCTCTATAAATGGTTCCTCATCTTGGATCTTGACCAAAATTCTTGTGTATACTAATATTGATGTCAGCAACAATATTCCGTTATAAAAAAGGTGTAAATTACTTATGTGCCGCACGAAAAACCGATAAACTCCAAAATCGACGAGTTACGTGTCTTGGAGCGCCCTCTATAAATGGTTCCTCGTCTCGGATCTTGACCAAAATTGTTGTTCATACTAATATTGATGTTAGCAACAATATGCAGCTATAAAAAAAGAGGTAAATTAGTTATGCGCCGCACGAAAAACCGATAAAGTAAAAAATGGACGAGATACGGGCGCCCTCTATATATGGTTCCTCGTCTCGGATCTTGACCAAAATTGTTGTATATACTAATATTGATGTCAGCAACAATATTCCGTTATAAAAAAGGGGTCAATTACTAAAGTGCCGCACGAAAAACAGATAAAGTCCAAAATCGACGAGTTATGTGTCTTGGAGCGCCCTCTAGACGAGGTTCCCCATCTTGAATCCCGACCAAATTTTATTCACATACTAATATTGATGTTCGCAACAATACTCCGTTATAAAAAAGGGGTAAATTAGTTATGCGTCGCACGAAAAATCGATAAAGTCAAAAATCGACGAGTAACGGGCGCCCTCTATATATGGTTCCTCGTCTCGGATCTAGACCAAAATTGTTGTATATACTAATATTGATGTCAGCAACAATATTCCGTTATAAAAAAGGTGTAAATTACTTATGTGCCGCACGAAAAACCGATAAAGTCAAAAATTGATGAGTTACGTGTCTTGGAGCGCCCTCTATAAATGGTTCCTCATCTTGGATCTTGACCAAAATTCTTGTGTATACTAATATTGATGTCAGCAACAATATTCCGTTATAAAAAAGGTGTAAATTACTTATGCGCCGCACGAAAAATCGATAAATTCCAAAATCGACGAGTTACGTGTCTTGGAGCGCCCTCTATAAATGGTTCCTCATCTTGGATCTTGACCAAAATCGTTGTATATACTAATATTGATGTCGGCAACAATATTCTGTTATAAAAAAGGGGTAAATTACTAAAGTGCCGCACGAATAACCGATAAAGTCCAAAATCGGCGAGTTACGGGCGCCCTCTATATATGGTTCCTCGTCTCGGATCTTGACCAAAATTGTTGTATATACTAATATTGATGTCAGCAACAATATTCCGTTATAAAAAAGGTGTAAATTACTTATGTGCCGCACGAAAAACCGATAAAGTCAAAAATTGATGAGTTACGTGTCTTGGAGCGCCCTCTATAAATGGTTCCTCATCTTGGATCTTGACCAAAATTCTTGTGTATACTAATATTGATGTCAGCAACAATATTCCGTTATAAAAAAGGTGTAAATTACTTATGCGCCGCACGAAAAATCGATAAATTCCAAAATCGACGAGTTACGTGTCTTGGAGCGCCCTCTATAAATGGTTCCTCGTCTCGGATCTTGACCAAAATTGTTGTATATACTAATATTGATGTCAGCAATAATATTCCGTTATAAAAAAGGTGTAAATTACTTATGTGCCGCACGAAAAACCGATAAAGTCAAAAATTGATGAGTTACGTGTCTTGGAGCGCCCTCTATAAATGGTTCCTCATCTTGGATCTTGACCAAAATTCTTGTGTATACTAATATTGATGTCAGCAACAATATTCCGTTATAAAAAAGGGGTCAATTACTAAAGTGCCGCACGAAAAACAGATAAAGTCCAAAATCGACGAGTTATGTGTCTTGGAGCGCCCTCTAGACGAGGTTCCCCATCTTGGATCCCGACCAAATTTTATTCTCATACTAATATTGATGTTCGCAACAATACTCCGTTATAAAAAAGGGGTAAATTAGTTATGCGTCGCTCGAAAAATCGATAAAGTCAAAAATCGACGAGTTACGGGCGCCCTCTATATATGGTTCCTCGTCTCGGATCTTGACCAAAATTGTTGTATATACTAATATTGATGTCAGCAACAATATTCCGTTATAAAAAAGGTGTAAATTACTTATGTGCCGCACGAAAAACCGATAAAGTCAAAAATTGATGAGTTACGTGTCTTGGAGCGCCCTCTATAAATGGTTCCTCATCTTGGATCTTGACCAAAATTCTTGTGTATACTAATATTGATGTCAGCAACAATATTCCGTTATAAAAAAGGTGTAAATTACTTATGTGCCGCACGAAAAACCGATAAAGTCCAAAATCGACGAGTTACGTGTCTTGGAGCGCCCTCTATAAATGGTTCCTCGTCTCGGATCTTGACCAAAATTGTTGTTCATACTAATATTGATGTTAGCAACAATATGCAGCTATAAAAAAAGAGGTAAATTAGTTATGCGCCGCACGAAAAACCGATAAAGTAAAAAATGGACGAGATACGAGCGCCCTCTATATATGGTTCCTCGTCTCGGATCTTGACCAAAATTGTTGTATATACTAATATTGATGTCAGCAATAATATTCCGTTATAAAAAAGGTGTAAATTACTTATGTGCCGCACGAAAAACCGATAAAGTCAAAAATTGATGAGTTACGTGTCTTGGAGCGCCCTCTATAAATGGTTCCTCATCTTGGATCTTGACCAAAATTCTTGTGTATACTAATATTGATGTCAGCAACAATATTCCGTTATAAAAAAGGGGTCAATTACTAAAGTGCCGCACGAAAAACAGATAAAGTCCAAAATCGACGAGTTATGTGTCTTGGAGCGCCCTCTAGACGAGGTTCCCCATCTTGGATCCCGACCAAATTTTATTCTCATACTAATATTGATGTTCGCAACAATACTCCGTTATAAAAAAGGGGTAAATTAGTTATGCGTCGCTCGAAAAATCGATAAAGTCAAAAATCGACGAGTTACGGGCGCCCTCTATATATGGTTCCTCGTCTCGGATCTTGACCAAAATTGTTGTATATACTAATATTGATGTCAGCAACAATATTCCGTTATAAAAAAGGTGTAAATTACTTATGTGCCGCACGAAAAACCGATAAAGTCAAAAATTGATGAGTTACGTGTCTTGGAGCGCCCTCTATAAATGGTTCCTCATCCTGGATCTTGACCAAAATTATTGTGTATACTAATATTGATGTCAGCAACAATATTCCGTTATTAAAAAGGGGTAATAGTAATATTGATGTCAGCAACAATATTCCGTTATAAAAAGGTGTAAATTACTTATGTGCTGCACGAAAAACCGATAAGATCAAAAAATGACGAGTTACGTGTCTTGGAGCACCCTCTAGTCGAGGTTCCTCATCTTGGATTTTGACCAAAATTGTTGTACATACTAATATTGTTCTTCGCAACAATATGACGTTATAAAAAATGGGTAAATCAGTTATGTACCGCACGAAAAACCGATAAATTCAAAAATTGATGAGATACGTGTCTTGGAGCGCCCTCTAGACGAGGTTCCCCATCTTGGATCCCGAACAAATTTTTTTCATATACTAATATTGATGTCAGCAACAATATTCCGTTATAAAAAAGGTATAAATTACTTATGTGCCGCACGAAAAAACGATAAGATCAAAAAATGACGAGTTACGTGTCTTGGAGCGCCCTCTAGTCGAGGTTCCTCATCTTGGATCTTGACCAAAATTGTTGTACATACTAATATTGTTCTTCGCAACAATATGACGTTATAAAAAAGGTGTAAATTACTTATGTGCCGCACGAAAAACCGATAAAGTCAAAAATTGATGAGTTACGTGTCTTGGAGCGCCCTCTATAAATGGTTCCTCATCCTGGATCTTGACCAAAATTATTGTGTATACTAATATTGATGTCAGCAACAATATTCCGTTATTAAAAAGGGGTAATAGTAATATTGATGTCAGCAACAATATTCCGTTATAAAAAGGTGTAAATTACTTATGTGCTGCACGAAAAACCGATAAGATCAAAAAATGACGAGTTACGTGTCTTGGAGCACCCTCTAGTCGAGGTTCCTCATCTTGGATTTTGACCAAAATTGTTGTACATACTAATATTGTTCTTCGCAACAATATGACGTTATAAAAAATGGGTAAATCAGTTATGTACCGCATGAAAAACCGATAAATTCAAAAATTGATGAGTTACGTGTCTTGGAGCGCCCTCTAGACGAGGTTCCCCATCTTGGATCCCGACCAAATTTTTTTCCATACTAATATTGATGTTAGCAACAATATTCCGTTATAAAAAAGGGGTAAATTACTTATGTGCCGCACGAAAAACCGATAAAGTCCAAAATCGACGAGTTACGTGTCTTGGAGCGCCCTCTATAAATGATTCCTCATCTTGGATCTTGACCAAAATTGTTGTATATACTAATATTGATGTCGGCAACAATATTCTGTTATAAAAAAGGGGTAAATTACTAAAGTGCCGCACGAATAACCGATAAAGTCCAAAATCGACGAGTTACGGGCGCCCTCTATATATGGTTCCTCGTCTCGGATCTTGACCAAAATTGTTTTATATACTAATATTGATGTCAGCAACAATATTCCGTTATAAAAAAGGTGTAAATTACTTATGTGCCGCACGAAAAACCGATAAAGTCAAAAATTGATGAGTTACGTGTCTTGGAGCGCCCTCTATAAATGGTTCCTCATCTTGGATCTTGACCAAAATTCTTGTGTATACTAATATTGATGTCAGCAACAATATTCCGTTATAAAAAAGGTGTAAATTACTTATGTGCCGCACGAAAAACCGATAAAGTCCAAAATCGACGAGTTACGTGTCTTGGAGCGCCCTCTATAAATGGTTCCTCGTCTCGGATCTTGACCAAAATTGTTGTTCATACTAATATTGATGTTAGCAACAATATGCAGCTATAAAAAAAGAGGTAAATTAGTTATGCGCCGCACGAAAAACCGATAAAGTAAAAAATGGACGAGATACGAGCGCCCTCTATATATGGTTCCTCGTCTCGGATCTTGACCAAAATTGTTGTATATACTAATATTGATGTCAGCAATAATATTCCGTTATAAAAAAGGTGTAAATTACTTATGTGCCGCACGAAAAACCGATAAAGTCAAAAATTGATGAGTTACGTGTCTTGGAGCGCCCTCTATAAATGGTTCCTCATCTTGGATCTTGACCAAAATTCTTGTGTATACTAATATTGATGTCAGCAACAATATTCCGTTATAAAAAAGGGGTCAATTACTAAAGTGCCGCACGAAAAACAGATAAAGTCCAAAATCGACGAGTTATGTGTCTTGGAGCGCCCTCTAGACGAGGTTCCCCATCTTGGATCCCGACCAAATTTTATTCTCATACTAATATTGATGTTCGCAACAATACTCCGTTATAAAAAAGGGGTAAATTAGTTATGCGTCGCTCGAAAAATCGATAAAGTCAAAAATCGACGAGTTACGGGCGCCCTCTATATATGGTTCCTCGTCTCGGATCTTGACCAAAATTGTTGTATATACTAATATTGATGTCAGCAACAATATTCCGTTATAAAAAAGGTGTAAATTACTTATGTGCCGCACGAAAAACCGATAAAGTCAAAAATTGATGAGTTACGTGTCTTGGAGCGCCCTCTATAAATGGTTCCTCATCCTGGATCTTGACCAAAATTATTGTGTATACTAATATTGATGTCAGCAACAATATTCCGTTATTAAAAAGGGGTAATAGTAATATTGATGTCAGCAACAATATTCCGTTATAAAAAGGTGTAAATTACTTATGTGCTGCACGAAAAACCGATAAGATCAAAAAATGACGAGTTACGTGTCTTGGAGCACCCTCTAGTCGAGGTTCCTCATCTTGGATTTTGACCAAAATTGTTGTACATACTAATATTGTTCTTCGCAACAATATGACGTTATAAAAAATGGGTAAATCAGTTATGTACCGCACGAAAAACCGATAAATTCAAAAATTGATGAGATACGTGTCTTGGAGCGCCCTCTAGACGAGGTTCCCCATCTTGGATCCCGAACAAATTTTTTTCATATACTAATATTGATGTCAGCAACAATATTCCGTTATAAAAAAGGTATAAATTACTTATGTGCCGCACGAAAAAACGATAAGATCAAAAAATGACGAGTTACGTGTCTTGGAGCGCCCTCTAGTCGAGGTTCCTCATCTTGGATCTTGACCAAAATTGTTGTACATACTAATATTGTTCTTCGCAACAATATGACGTTATAAAAAATGGGTAAATTAGTTATGCACCGCACGAAAAACCGATAAATTCAAAAATTGATGAGATACATGTCTTGGAGCGCCCTCTAGACGAGGTTCCTCATCTTGGATCTTGACCAAATTTTTTGCACATACTAATGTTGATGTTAGGAACAATATTCCGTTATAAAAAAAAGGTAATTTAATTACTTTTCCTGTGACTAAACTAACATCGACCATCTTTATATGCATATCGGGCTCGGACTTTTCAGAGTCCTCTGGACAATGTTCTTTGGATCGAATCATTGCCAAACTTTATATTTAGTCTTATTTTAAGTTAAATAACAATTTCCCACTGCAAAAAACCGACTAACCAAAAAAACAAAAATTTCTTTGGCAGCAACGTCGCAAACTTCAGGCACATTAGCACACCGAGAGCGCGCATATTGTGCTGCACCGAGAGAGTGAGAGAGGAGCATCGCGTCGCCCGGAGCAGCCCCGCACCTCGTCATTTACTTTTCGGCGAAAAAAGCAACACGCCTACGCCTCCTTCAAAAATGGAATGGAACAGTGTATAAGGCGATTGTTGACGTAGAAGAACCTGGGAATTAGAAATCCAAAGTATTGAATGTTAGACTCGTCGCTAGATTCACTACGCTTTTAACTGCACCAATTGTGCACTATACCGCTCGGCCGGAACAAATTTTAAAATCTTTGACAAACATAAAATTAAATCAGTGTCTACCATCATTCAAAAATGCAAATTGAACACTGTATGAGGATGAATGCCGATAAAATCATTTTTTAATAATACTGTACTTGCGTACTCAGTTAGAACGTATTAGGAATCTGGCTAAAAGAAGCTTCTTATAGCGTTTAATGGGACACGAAAAACGGAATGGAACGGTATATGAGGCGTTTATTGACGTAGAAGCACCTGGGAATTAGAAATTCAAAGTGTAGAATATTATACTTGTCGCTAGATTCGCTACGCATTTAACTGCACCAATTGTGCACTATACCGCTCGGCCAGAACAAATTTTAAAATCTTTGACAAACATAAAATTTATTCCGTGTCTACCATCATTCAAAAATACAAATGGAACACTGTATGCAGTTGAAAGCCGATAAAATCATTTTTTAATAATACTGTACTTGCGTACTCAGTTAGAACGTATTAGGAATCTGGATAAAAGAAGTTTCTTATAGCGTTTAATGGGACACGACAAACGGAATGGAACAGTGTATGAGGCTATACCATCATTGAAAAATGCAAATAGAACACTGTATGAAGATGAAAATTTGTAATAATACTTGTACTTGCGTACTCAGAACGTATTTATTAATCTGGCTAAAAGAAGATTATTATAGCGTTTAATGGGCCACGAAAAACGGAATGAAACGGTATATGCGGCGATTATTGACCTAGAAGAACCTGGGAATTAGAAATTCAAAGTGCAGAATATTAGACTTGTCGCTAGATTCGCTACGCATTTAACTGCACCAATTGTGCACTATAACGCTCGGCCAAAACAAATTTTAAAATCTTTGACAAACATAAAATTTATGCAGTTTCTACCATCATTCAAAAAAGCTAATTGAACACTGTATGAAGATGAAAGCCGATAAAATCATTATTTAATAATACTGTACTTGCGTACTCAGTTAGAACGTATTAGGAATCTGGCTAAAAGAAGTTTCTTATAGCGTTTAATGGGACTCGGAAAACGGAATGGACCAGTGTATAAGGCTATACCATCATTTAAAAATGCAAATAGAACACTGTATGAAGATGAAAGCCGATAAAATCATTTTTAATAATACTGTACTTGCGTACTCAGAACGTATTTATTAATCTGGCTAAAAGGAGTTTCTTATAGCGTTTATTGGGACACGACAAACGGAATGGAGCGGTGTATGAGGCGATTAATGACGTGGAAGCACCTGGGAACTAGAAATTCAAAGTGTAGAATATTAGACTTGTCGCTACATTGGCTACGCATTAACTGCACCAATTGTGCGCTATACCGCTCGGCCAGAAAAAATTTTAAAATCTTTGACAAACATAAAATTTATGCAGTTTCTACCATCATTCAAAAATACAAATGGAACACTGTATGCAGTTGAAAGCCGATAAAATCATTATTTAATAATACTGTACTTGCGTACTCAGTTAGAACGTATTAGGAATCTGGCTAAAAGAAGTTTCTTATAGCGTTTAATGGGACACGGAAAACGGAATGGACCAGTGTATAAGGCTATACCATCATTCAAAAATGCAAATAGAACACTGTATGAAGATGAAAGCCGATAAAATCATTTTTAATAATACTGTACTTGCGTACTCAGAACGTATTTATTAATCTGGCTAAAAGGAGTTTCTTATAGCGTTTATTGGGACACGACAAACGGAATGGAGCGGTGTATGAGGCGATTAATGACGTGGAAGCACCTGGGAACTAGAAATTCAAAGTGTAGAATATTAGACTTGTCGCTACATTGGCTACGCATTTAACTGCACCAATTGTGCACTATACCGCTCGGCCAGAACAAGTTTTAAAATCTTTGACAAACATAAAATTTATGCAGTGTCTACCATCATTCAAAAATACAAATGGAACACTGTATGCAGTTGAAAGCCGATAAAATCATTATTTAATAATACTGTACTTGCGTACTCAGTTAGAACGTATTAGGAATCTGGCTAAAAGAAGTTTCTTATAGCGTTTAATGGGACACGGAAAACGGAATGGAACAGTGTATAAGGCTATACCATCATTCAAAAATGCAAATAGAACACTGTATGAAGATGAATGCCGATAAAATCATTTTTTCATAATACTGTACTTGTGTACTCAGAACGTATTTATTAATCTGGCTAAAAGGAGGTTCTTATAGCGTTTAATGGGACACGACAAACGGAATGGAGCGGTGTATGAGGCGATTAATAACGTGGAAGCACCTGGGAACTAGAAATTCAAAGTGTAGAATATTAGACTTGTCGCTAGATTCACTACGCTTTTAACTGCACCAATTGTGCACTATACCGCTCGGCCAGAACAAATTTTAAAATCTTGGACGAACAGAAAATTTATTCAGTGTCTACCATGATTCAATAATTCAAATGGAACACTGTATGAAGATGAATGCCGATAAAATCATTTTTTAATAATACTGTACTTGCTTACTCAGTTAGAACGGATTTATTAATCTGGCTAAAAGAAGTTTCTTACAGCGTTTAATGGGACACGAAAAACGGAATGGAACGGTATATGAGGGGATTATTGACGTAGACGCACCTGGGTATTAGAAATTCAAAATGTAGAATATTATACTTGTCGTTAGATTCGCTACGCATTTAACTGCACCAATTGTGCACTATACCGCTCGGCCAGAACAAATTTTAAAATCTTGGACGAACATAAAATTTATTCAGTGTCTACTATCATCCAAATATGCATACAGAACACTGTATGAATATGAAAGCCGATAAAATCATTTTTAATAATACCGTACTTGCGTACTCAGAACGTATTTATTAATCTGGCTAAAAGGAGTTTCTTATAGCGTTTATTGGGACACGAAAAACGGAATAGAGTGGTGTATGAGGCGATTATTGACGTGGAAGCACCTGGGAACTAGAAATTCAAAGTGTAGAATATTAGACTTGTCGATACATTGGCTAGGCATTTAACTGCACCAATTGTGCACTATACCGCTCGGCCAGAACAAATTTAAAATCTTTGACAAACATAAAATTTATGCAGTGTCTACCATCATTCAAAAATACAAATGGAACACTGTATGCAGTTGAAAGCCGATAAAATCATTATTTAATAATACTGTACTTGCGTACTCAGAACGTATTTATTAATCTGGCTAAAAGGAGGTTCTTATAGCGTTTAATGGGACACGACAAACGGAATGGAGCGGTGTATGAGGCGATTAATAACGTGGAAGCACCTGGGAACTAGAAATTCAAAGTGTAGAATATTAGACTTGTCGCTACATTGGCTACGCATTTAACTGCACCAATTGTGCACTATACCGCTCGGCCAGAACAAGTTTTAAAATCTTTGACAAACATAAAATTTATGCAGTGTCTACCATCATTCAAAAATACAAATGGAACACTGTATGCAGTTGAAAGCCGATAAAATCATTATTTAATAATACTGTACTTGCGTACTGAGTTAGAACGTATTAGGAATCTGGCTAAAAGAAGTTTCTTATAGCGTTTAATGGGACACGGAAAACGGAATGGAACAGTGTATAAGGCTATACCATCATTCAAAAATGCAAATAGAACACTGTATGAAGATGAATGCCGATAAAATCATTTTTTCATAATACTGTACTTGTGTATTCAGAACGTATTTATTAATCTGGCTAAAAGATGCTTATTATAGCGTTCAATGGGACACGAAAAACGGAATGGAACGGTATATAAGGCGATTATTGACGTAGAAGCACCTGGGAATTAGAAATTTCTAAGTGCAGAATATTAGACTTTTCGCTAGATTCACTACGCTTTTAACTGCACCAATTGTGCACTATACCGCTCGGCCAGAACAAATTTTAAAATCTTGGACGAACAGAAAATTTATTCAGTGTCTACCATGATTCAATAATTCAAATGGAACACTGTATGAAGATGAATGCCGATAAAATCATTTTTTAATAATACTGTACTTGCTTACTCAGTTAGAACGGATTTATTAATCTGGCTAAAAGATGCTTATTATAGCGTTCAATGGGACACGAAAAACGGAATGGAACGGTATATGAGGGGATTATTGACGTAGACGCACCTGGGTATTATAAATTCAAAATGTAGAATATTATACTTGTCGTTAGATTCGCTACGCATTTAACTGCACCAATTGTGCACTATACCGCTCGGCCAGAACAAATTTTAAAATCTTGGATGAACATAAAATTTATTCAGTGTCTACTATCATCCAAATATGCATACAGAACACTGTATGAATATGAAAGCCGATAAAATCATTTTTAATAATACCGTACTTGCGTACTCAGAACGTATTTATTAATCTGGCTAAAAGGAGTTTCTTATAGCGTTTATTGGGACACGAAAAACGGAATAGAGTGGTGTATGAGGCGATTATTGACGTGGAAGCACCTGGGAACTAGAAATTCAAAGTATTGAATGTTAGACTTGTCGCTAGAGTCGCTACGCTATTAACTGCACCAATTGTGCACTATAACGCTCGGCCAGAACAAATTTTAAAATCTTTGACAAACATAAAATTTATTCCGTGTCTACCATGATTCAATAATTCAAATGGAACACTGTATGAAGATGAATGCCGATAAAATCATTTTTTAATAATACTGTACTTGCTTACTCAGTTAGAACGGATTTATTAATCTGGCTAAAAGAAGTTTCTTACAGCGTTTAATGGGACACGAAAAACGGAATGGAACGGTATATGAGGGGATTATTGACGTAGACGCACCTGGTTATTAGAAATTCAAAATGTAGAATATTATACTTGTCGTTAGATTCGCTACGCATTTAACTGCACCAATTGTGCACTATACCGCTCGGCCAGAACAAATTTTAAAATCTTGGATGAACATAAAATTTATTCAGTGTCTACTATCATCCAAATATGCATACAGAACACTGTATGAATATGAAAGCCGATAAAATCATTTTTAATAATACCGTACTTGCGTACTCAGAACGTATTTATTAATCTGGCTAAAAGGAGTTTCTTATAGCGTTTATTGGGACACGAAAAACGGAATAGAGTGGTGTATGAGGCGATTATTGACGTGGAAGCACCTGGGAACTAGAAATTCAAAGTATTGAATGTTAGACTTGTCGCTAGAGTCGCTACGCTATTAACTGCACCAATTGTGCACTATAACGCTCGGCCAGAACAAATTTTAAAATCTTTGACAAACATAAAATTTATTCCGTGTCTACCATCATTCAAAAATGCAAATTGAACACTGTATGAAGATGACTGCCGATAAAATCATTTTTTAATAATACTGTACTTGCGTACTCAGTTAGAACGTATTAGGAATCTGGCTAAAAGAAGTTTCTTATAGCGTTTAATGGGACACGAAAAACGGAATGGAACGGTATATGAGGCGTTTATTGACGTAGAAGCACCTGGGAATTAGAAATTCAAAATGTAGAATATTATACTTGTCGTTAGATTCGCTACGCATTTAACTGCACCAATTGTGCACTATACCGCTCGGCCAGAACAAATTTTAAAATCTTTGACAAACATAAAATTTATGCAGTGTCTACCATCATTCAAAAATGCAAATTGAACACTGTCTGAGGATGAATGCCGATAAAATCATTATTTAATAATACTATACTTGCGTACTCAGTTAGAACGTATTAGGAATCTCGCTAAAAGAAGTTTCTTATAGCGTTTAATGGGACACGACAAACGAAATGGAACAGTGTATGAGGCGATTAATAACGTGGAAGCACCTGGGAACTAGAAATTCAAAATGTAGAATATTATACTTGTCGTTAGATTCGCTACGCATTTAACTGCACCAATTGTGCACTATACCGCTCGGCCAGAACAAATTTTAAAATCTTTGACAAACATAAAATTTATTCCGTGTCTACCATCATTCAAAAATGCAAATAGAACACTGTATGAAGATGACTGCCGATAAAATCATTATTTAATAATACTGTACTTGCGTACTCAGTTAGAACGTATTAGGAATCTGGCTAAAAGAAGTTTCTTATAGCGTTTAATGGGACTCGGAAAACGGAATGGACCAGTGTATAAGGCGATTAATGACGTGGAAGCACCTGGGAACTAGAAATTCAAAGTGTAGAATATTAGACTTGTCGATACATTGGCTACGCATTTAACTGCACCAATTGTGCACTATACCGCTCGGCCAGAACAAATTTTAAAATCTTTGACAAACATAAAATTTATGCATTGTCTACCATCATTCAAAAATACAAATGGAACACTGTATGCAGTTGAAAGCCGATAAAATCATTATTTAATAATACTGTACTTGCGTACTCAGAACGTATTTATTAATCTGGCTAAAAGGAGTTACTTATAGCGTTTAATGGGACACGACAAACGGAATGGAGCGGTGTATGAGGCGATTAATAACGTGGAAGCACCTGGGAACTAGAAATTCAAAGTGTAGAATATTAGACTTTTCGCTAGATTCACTACGCTTTTAACTGCACCAATTGTGCACTATACCGCTCGGCCAGAACAAATTTTAAAATCTTGGACGAACAGAAAATTTATTCAGTGTCTACCATGATTCAATAATTCAAATGGAACACTGTATGAAGATGAATGCCGATAAAATCATTTTTTAATAATACTGTACTTGCTTACTCAGATAGAACGGATTTATTAATCTGGCTAAAAGAAGTTTCTTACAGCGTTTAATGGGACACGAAAAACGGAATGGAACGGTATATGAGGGGATTATTGACGTAGACGCACCTGGGTATTAGAAATTCAAAGTGTAGAATATTAGACTTTTCGCTAGATTCACTACGCTTTTAACTGCACCAATTGTGCACTATACCGCTCGGCCAGAACAAATTTTAAAATCTTGGACGAACAGAAAATTTATTCAGTGTCTACCATGATTCAATAATTCAAATGGAACACTGTATGAATATGAAAGCCGATAAAATCATTTTTAATAATACTGTACTTGCGTACGCAGAACGTATTTATTAATCTGGCTAATAGGAGTTTCTTATAGCGTTTATTGGGACACGAAAAACGGAATAGAGTGGTGTATGAGGCGATTATTGACGTGGAAGCACCTGGGAACTAGAAATTCAAAGTGCAGAATATTAGACTTGTCGCTAGATTCACTACGCTTTTAACTGCACCAATTGTGCACTATACCGCTCGGCCAGAACAAATTTTAAAATCTTTGACAAACATAAAATTTATTGCGTGTCTACCATCATTCAAAAATACAAATGGAACACTGTATGCAGTTGAAAGCCGATAAAATCATTTTTTAATAATACTGTACTTGCGTACTCAGTTAGAACGTATTAGGAATCTGGCTAAAAGAAGTTTCTTATAGCATTAAATGGGCCACGAAAAACGGAATGGAACGGTATATGAGGGGATTATTGACGTAGACGCACCTGGGTATTAGAAATTCAAAGTGTAGAATATTAGACTTTTCGCTAGATTCACTACGCTTTTAACTGCACCAATTGTGCACTATACCGCTCGGCCAGAACAAATTTTAAAATCTTGGACGAACAGAAAATTTATTCAGTGTCTACCATGATTCAATAATTCAAATGGAACACTGTATGAATATGAAAGCCGATAAAATCATTTTTAATAATACTGTACTTGCGTACGCAGAACGTATTTATTAATCTGGCTAATAGGAGTTTCTTATAGCGTTTATTGGGACACGAAAAACGGAATAGAGTGGTGTATAAGGCGATTGTTGACGTAGAAGAACCTGGGAATTAGAAATCCAAAGTATTGAATGTTAGACTTGTCGCTAGAGTCGCTACGCTATTAACTGCACCAATTTTGCACTATAACGCTCGGCCAGAACAAATTTTAAAATCTTTGACAAACATAAAATTAAATCAGTGTCTACCATCATTCAAAAATGCAAATTGAACACTGTATGAAGATGACTGCCGATAAAATCATTTTTTAATAATACTGTACTTGCGTACTCAGTTAGAACGTATTAGGAATCTGGCTAAAAGAAGTTTCTTATAGCGTTTAATGGGACACGGAAAATGGAATGGAACAGTGTATAAGGCGATTGTTGACGTAGAAGCACCTGGGAATTAGAAATTCAAAGTGTAGAATATTATACTTGTCGCTAGATTCGCTACGCATTTAACTGCACCAATTGTGCACTATACCGCTCGGCCAGAACAAATTTTAAAATCTTTGACAATCATAAAATTTATTCCGTCTCTACCATCATTCAAAAATACAAATGGAACACTGTATGCAGTTGAAAGCCGATAAAATCATTTTTTAATAATACTGTACTTGCGTACTCAGTTAGAACGTATTAGGAATCTGGATAAAAGAAGTTTCTTATAGCGTTTAATGGGACACGGAAAACGGAATGGAACAGTGTATAAGGCTATAACATCATTCAAAAATGCAAATAGAACACTGTATGAAGATGAATGCCGATAAAATCATTTTTTAATAATACTGTACTTGCGTACTCAGAACGTATTTATTAATCTGGCTAAAAGAAGCTTCTTATAGCGTTTAATGGGACACGAAAAACGGAATGGAACGGTATATGAGGCGTTTATTGACGTGAAGCACCTGGGAATTAGAAATTCAAAGTGTAGAATATTATACTTGTCGCTAGATTCGCTACGCATTTAACTGCACCAATTGTGCACTATACCGCTCGGCCAGAACAAATTTTAAAATCTTTGACAAACATAAAATTTATTCCGCGTCTACCATCATTCAAAAATACAAATGGAACACTGTATGCAGTTGAAAGCCGATAAAATCATTTTTTAATAATACTGTACTTGCGTACTCAGTTAGAACGTATTAGGAATCTGGATAAAAGAAGTTTCTTATAGCGTTTAATGGGACACGGAAAATGGAATGGAACAGTGTATAAGGCGATTGTTGACGTAGAAGAACCTGGGAATTAGAAATCCAAAGTATTGAATGTTAGACTTGTCGCTAGATTCACTACGCTTTTAACTGCACCAATTGAGTACTATACCGCTCGGCCGGAACAAATTTTAAAATCTTTGACAAACATAAAATTAAATCAGTGTCTACCATCATTCAAAAATGCAAATTGAACACTCTATGAGGATGAATGCCGATAAAATCATTTTTTAATAATACTGTACTTGCGTACTCAGTTAGAACGTATTAGGAATCTGGCTAAAAGAAGCTTCTTATAGCGTTTAATGGGACACGAAAAACGGAATGGAACGGTATATGAGGCGTTTATTGACGTAGAAGCACCTGGGAATTAGAAATTCAAAGTGTAGAATATTATACTTGTCGCTAGATTCGCTACGCATTTAACTGCACCAATTGTGCACTATACCGCTCGGCCAGAACAAATTTTAAAATCTTTGACAAACATAAAATTTATTCCGTGTCTACCATCATTCAAAAATACAAATGGAACACTGTATGCAGTTGAAAGCCGATAAAATCATTTTTTAATAATACTGTACTTGCGTACTCAGAACGTATTTATTAATCTGGCTAAAAGAAGCTTCTTATAGCGTTTAATGGGACACGAAAAACGGAATGGAACGGTATATGTGGCGATTATTGACGTAGAAGCACCTGGAAATTAGAAATTCAAAGTGCAGAATATTAGACTTGTCGCTAGATTCACTACGCTTTTAACTGCAGCAATTGTGCACTATACCGCTCGGCCAGAACAAATTGTAAATCTTTGACAAAAATAAAATTAAATCAGTGTCTAACAGGATTCAAAAAAGCTAATTGAACACTGTATGAAGATGAATGCCGATAAAATAATTTTTTAATAATACTGTACTTGCGTACTCAGAACGTATTTATTAATCTGGCTAAAAGAAGCTTCTTATAGCGTTTAATGGGACACGAAAAACGGAATGGAACGGTATATGAGGCGATTGTTGACGTAGAAGCACCTGGGAATTAGAAATTCAAAGTGTAGAATATTAGACTAGTCGCTAGATTCGCTACGCACTTAACTGCACCAATTGTTCACTATAACGCTCGGCCAGAACAAATTTGAAAATCTTTGATGAACATAACATTAAATCAGTGCATTGAAAGTGCAGAATATTAGACTTGTCGCTAGATTCGCTACGCATTTAACTGCACCAATTGTGCACTATAACGCTCGGCCAAAACAAATTTTAAAATCTTTGATGAACATAACATTAAATCAGTGTCTACCATCATTCAAAAATGCAAATTGAACACTGTATGAGGATGAATGCCGATAAAATCATTATTTAATAATACTATACTTGCGTACTCAGTTAGAACGTATTAGGAATCTGGCTAAAAGAAGTTTCTTATAGCGTTTAATGGGCCACGAAAAACGGAATGGAACGGTATATGCGGCGATTATTGACGTGGAAGCACCTGGGAACTAGAAATTCAAAGTGCAGAATATTAGACTTGTCGCTAGATTCGCTACGCATTTATCTGCACCAATTGTGCACTATAACGCTCGGCCAGAACAAATTTGAAAATCTTTGACGAACATAAAATTTATGCAGTGTCTACCATCATTCAAAAATGCTAATTGAACACTGTATGAGGATGAATGCCGATAAAATCATTTTTTAATAATACTGTACTTGCGTACTCAGTTAGAACGTATTAGGAATCTGGCTAAAAGAAGTTTCTTATAGCGTTTAATGGGACACGGAAAACGGAATGGAACAGTGTATAAGGCTATACCATCATTCAAAAATGCAAATAGAACACTGTATGAAGATGAATGCCGATAAAATCATTTTTTAATAATACTGTACTTGTGTACTCAGAACGTATTTATTAATATGGCTAAAAGAAGCTTCTTATAGCGTTTAATGTGACACGAAAAACGGAATGGAACGGTATATGAGGCGTTTATTGACGTGAAGCACCTGGGAATTAGAAATTCAAAGTGTAGAATATTATACTTGTCGCTAGATTCGCTACGCATTTAACTGCACCAATTGTGCACTATACCGCTCGGCCAGAACAAATTTTAAAATCTTTGACAAACATAAAATTTATTCCGCGTCTACCATCATTCAAAAATACAAATGGAACACTGTATGCAGTTGAAAGCCGATAAAATCATTTTTTAATAATACTGTACTTGCGTACTCAGTTAGAACGTATTAGGAATCTGGATAAAAGAAGTTTCTTATAGCGTTTAATGGGACACGGAAAATGGAATGGAACAGTGTATAAGGCGATTGTTGACGTAGAAGAACCTGGGAATTAGAAATCCAAAGTATTGAATGTTAGACTTGTCGCTAGATTCACTACGCTTTTAACTGCACCAATTGTGTACTATACCGCTCGGCCGGAACAAATTTTAAAATCTTTGACAAACATAAAATTAAATCAGTGTCTACCATCATTCAAAAATGCAAATAGAACACTGTATGAAGATGAATGCCGATAAAATCATTTTTTAATAATACTGTACTTGCGTACTCAGAACGTATTTATTAATCTGGCTAAAAGAAGCTTCTTATAGCGTTTAATGGGACACGAAAAACGGAATGGAACGGTATATGAGGCGTTTATTGACGTGAAGCACCTGGGAATTAGAAATTCAAAGTGTAGAATATTATACTTGTCGCTAGATTCGCTACGCATTTAACTGCACCAATTGTGCACTATACCGCTCGGCCAGAACAAATTTTAAAATCTTTGACAAACATAAAATTTATTCCGCGTCTACCATCATTCAAAAATACAAATGGAACACTGTATGCAGTTGAAAGCCGATAAAATCATTTTTTAATAATACTGTACTTGCGTACTCAGTTAGAACGTATTAGGAATCTGGATAAAAGAAGTTTCTTATAGCGTTTAATGGGACACGGAAAATGGAATGGAACAGTGTATAAGGCGATTGTTGACGTAGAAGAACCTGGGAATTAGAAATCCAAAGTATTGAATGTTAGACTTGTCGCTAGATTCACTACGCTTTTAACTGCACCAATTGAGTACTATACCGCTCGGCCGGAACAAATTTTAAAATCTTTGACAAACATAAAATTAAATCAGTGTCTACCATCATTCAAAAATGCAAATTGAACACTCTATGAGGATGAATGCCGATAAAATCATTTTTTAATAATACTGTACTTGCGTACTCAGTTAGAACGTATTAGGAATCTGGCTAAAAGAAGCTTCTTATAGCGTTTAATGGGACACGAAAAACGGAATGGAACGGTATATGAGGCGTTTATTGACGTAGAAGCACCTGGGAATTAGAAATTCAAAGTGTAGAATATTATACTTGTCGCTAGATTCGCTACGCATTTAACTGCACCAATTGTGCACTATACCGCTCGGCCAGAACAAATTTTAAAATCTTTGACAAACATAAAATTTATTCCGTGTCTACCATCATTCAAAAATACAAATGGAACACTGTATGCAGTTGAAAGCCGATAAAATCATTTTTTAATAATACTGTACTTGCGTACTCAGAACGTATTTATTAATCTGGCTAAAAGAAGCTTCTTATAGCGTTTAATGGGACACGAAAAACGGAATGGAACGGTATATGTGGCGATTATTGACGTAGAAGCACCTGGAAATTAGAAATTCAAAGTGCAGAATATTAGACTTGTCGCTAGATTCACTACGCTTTTAACTGCAGCAATTGTGCACTATACCGCTCGGCCAGAACAAATTGTAAATCTTTGACAAAATAAAATTAAATCAGTGTCTAACAGGATTCAAAAAGCTAATTGAACACTGTATGAAGATGAATGCCGATAAAATAATTTTTTAATAATACTGTACTTGCGTACTCAGAACGTATTTATTAATCTGGCTAAAAGAAGCTTCTTATAGCGTTTAATGGGACACGAAAAACGGAATGGAACGGTATATGAGGCGATTGTTGACGTAGAAGCACCTGGGAATTAGAAATTCAAAGTGTAGAATATTAGACTAGTCGCTAGATTCGCTACGCACTTAACTGCACCAATTGTTCACTATAACGCTCGGCCAGAACAAATTTGAAAATCTTTGATGAACATAACATTAAATCAGTGCATTGAAAGTGCAGAATATTAGACTTGTCGCTAGATTCGCTACGCATTTAACTGCACCAATTGTGCACTATAACGCTCGGCCAAAACAAATTTTAAAATCTTTGATGAACATAACATTAAATCAGTGTCTACCATCATTCAAAAATGCAAATTGAACACTGTATGAGGATGAATGCCGATAAAATCATTATTTAATAATACTATACTTGCGTACTCAGTTAGAACGTATTAGGAATCTGGCTAAAAGAAGTTTCTTATAGCGTTTAATGGGCCACGAAAAACGGAATGGAACGGTATATGCGGCGATTATTGACGTGGAAGCACCTGGGAACTAGAATTCCAAAGTGCAGAATATTAGACTTGTCGCTAGATTCGCTACGCATTTATCTGCACCATTGTGCACTATAACGCTCGGCCAGAACAAATTTGAAAATCTTTGACGAACATAAAATTTATGCAGTGTCTACCATCATTCAAAAATGCTAATTGAACACTGTATGAGGATGAATGCCGATAAAATCATTTTTTTAATAATACTGTACTTGCGTACTCAGTTAGACGTATTAGGAATCTGGCTAAAAAGAAGTTTCTTATAGCGTTTAATGGGACACGGGAAAACGGAATGGAACAGTGTATAAGGCTATACCATCATTCAAAAATGCAAATAGAACACTGTATGAAGATGAATGCCGATAAAATCATTTTTTAATAATACTGTACTTTTGTGTACTCAGAACGTATTTATTAATAGGCTAAAGAAGCTTCTTATAGCGTTTAATGTGACACGAAAACGGAATGGAACGGTATATGAGGCGTTTATTGACGTGAAGCACCTGGAATTAGAAATTCAAATGTAGAATATTATACTGTCGCTAGATTCGCTACGCATTTAACTGCACCAATTGTGATGCACTATACCGCTCGGCCGCCAGACAAATTTTAAAATCTTTGACAAACATATAAATTTATTCCGCGTCTACCATCATTCAAAAATACAAATGGAACACTGTATGCAGTTGAAAGCCGATAAAATCATTTTTTAATAATACGTACTTGCGTACTCAGTTAGAACTATTAGGAATCTGATAAAAGAAGTTTCTTATAGCGTTAATGGGACACGGAAAATGGAATGGAACAGTGTATAAGGCGATTGTTGACGTAGAAGAACCTGGGAATTAGAAATCCAAAGTATTGAATGTTAGACTTGTCGCTAGATTCACTACGCTTTTAACTGCACCAATTGTGTACTATAC
>NW_022279864.1:0-31467 GCF_009193385.2 Nasonia vitripennis
GGGTAACATCGCGAATCCTATTATTATGATTATTTAAATTATCTGGAATATACGTTTATTCGCTCGAGTTAATGCAGTATCAGAGGCAGACTTAACTTTTGAAGACAGCGTTGGTTAAGTTTATATAGTACTTTCTTGTTGTATTTCAGTGACGTCGGGGACGCGCAAAAATATGTATAAAATAGCTGGGAAAATCGGTTCTAGAGCTTATTTCGCTCTGACCTCTGAAACGGTAACATCGGAAGAATCCTATTATATTATTATTTAAATTATCTGGAATATACGTTTATTCGCTCGAGTTAATGCAGTATCAGAGGCAGACTAACTTTTGGAAGACAGCGCTGGTTAGTTTATATAGTACTTTCTTGTTGTCTACCAATGACGTCCGTGAACGCGCAAAAATATGTATAAATAGCTGGAAAAATCGGTTCTAGTGCTTATTTCGCTCTGACCACTGAAGCGGTAACATCGGTGAATCCTATTATTTTGATTATTTAAATTATCTGGAATATACGTTTAATCTATTCGCTCGAGTTAATGCAGTATCAGAGGCAGACTAAACTTTTGAAAGGCAGCGCAGGTTAAGTTTATATAAATACTTTCCTGTTGTCTTTCAGTGACGTCTGGGATGCGTTTATTCCCTCGAGTTAATGCAGTATCAGAGGCAGACTTAACTTTTGGAAGACAGCGCTGGTAGAGTTTATACAGTAATTTCTTGTTGTCTACCAATGACGTCCGTGAACGCGCAAAAATATGTATAAATAGCTGGAAAAATCGGTTCTAGTGCTTATTTCGCTCTGACCTATAAAAGCGGTAACATCGTGAATCCTATTATTTTGATTATTTAAATTATCTGGAATATACGTTTATTCGCTCGAGTTAATGCAGTATCAGAGGCAGAGTAAACTTTTGAAAGACAGCGCTGGTTGAGTTTATACAGTACTTTCTTGTTGTCTACCAATGACGTCCGTGCACGCGCAAAAATATGTATAAATAGCGGGAAAATCGGTTACAGAGCTCTTTCAGCTCTGACCTCCAGAAACGGAAAGATCAATGAATCCTATTATTATGATTATTTAAATTATCTGGAATATACGTTTATTCGCTCGAGTTAAAGCAGTATCAGAGGCAGAATTAACTTTTGGAAAACAGCGCAGGTCAAGTTTATATAAATACTTTCCTGTTGTCTACCAATGACGTCTGGGGATGCGCAAAAATATGTATAAATAGCTGGAAAATCGGTTACAGAGCTCTTTCAGCTCTGACCTCCAGAAGCGGTAACATCGCTGAATCCTATTATTATGATTATTTAAATTATCTGGAATATACGTTTATTCGCTCGAGTTAAGCAGTATCAGAGGCAGACTTAACTTTTGGAAGACAGCGTTGGTAGAGTTTATACAGTAATTTCTTGTTGTCTACCAATGACGTCCGTGAACGCGCAAAAATATGTATAAATAGCTGGAAAAATCGGTTCTAGTGCTTATTACGCTCTGACCTATAGAAGCGGTAACATCGCTGAATCCTATTATTTTGATTATTTAAATTATCTGGAATATACGTATATTCGCTCGAGTTAATGCAGTATCAGAGGCAGAGTAAACTTTTGAAAGGCAGCGCAGGTTAAGTTTATATAAATACATTCTTGTTGTCTACCAATGACGTCCGTGAACGCGCAAAAATATGTATAAATAGCGGGAAAATCGGTTACAGAGCTCTTTCAGCTCTGACCTCCAGAAGCGGTAACATCGCTGAATCCTATTATTTTGATTATTTAAATTATCTGGAATATACGTTTATTCGCTCGAGTTAATGCAGTATCAGAGGCAGACTAACTTTTGAAAGGCAGCGTTGGTTAAGTTTATATAAATACTTTCCTGTTGTCTTTCAATGACGTCCGGATGCGCAAAAATATGTATAAATAGCTGGAAAAATCGGTTCTACTGCTTATTTCGCTCTGACCTCTAAAACCGGTAACATCGGAAGATCCTATTATAATATTATTTAAATTATCTGGAATATACGTTTATTCGCTCGAGTTAATGCAGTATCAGAGGCAGACTTAACTTTTGGAAGACAGCGCTGGTTGAGTTTATACAGTACTTTCTTGTTGTCTACCAATGACGTCCGTGAACGCGCAAAAATATGTATAAATAGCGGGAAAATCGGTTACAGAGCTCTTTCAGCTCTGACCTCCAGAAACGGTAACATCGCTGAATCCTATTATTATGATTATTTAAATTATCTGGAATATACGTTTATATTCGCTCGAGTTAATGCAGTATCAGAGGCAGACTAAACTTTTGAAAGGCAGCGCAGGTTAAGTTTATATAAATACTTTCCTGTTGTCTTTCAATGACGTCCGGGGATGCGCAAAAATATGTATAAATAGCTGGAAAAATCGGTTCAGAGCTCTTTCAGCTCTGACCTCCAGAAACGGTAACATCAATGAATCCTATTATTATGATTATTTAAATTATCTGGAATATACGTTTATTCGCTCGAGTTAATGCAGTATCAGAGGCAGACTTAACTTTTGGAAGACAGCGCTGGTAGAGTTTATACAGTACTTTCTTGTTGTCTACCAATGACGTCCGTGCACGCGCAAAAATATGTATAAATAGCGGGAAAATCGGTTACAGAGCTCTTTCAGCTCTGACCTCCAGAAACGGTAACATCAATGAATCCTATTATTGTGATTATTTAAATTATCTGGAATATACGTTTATTCGCTCGAGTTAATGCAGTATCAGAGGCAGACTTAAACTTTTGAAAGACAGCGCTCGTTGAGTTTATACAGTACTTTCTTGTTGTCTACCAATGACGTCCGTGCACGCGCAAAAATATGTATAAATAGCGGGAAAATCGGTTACAGAGCTCTTTCAGCTCTGACCTCCAGAAACGGTAACATCAATGAATCCTATTATTTTGATTATTTAAATTATCTGGAATATACGTTTATTCGCTCGAGTTAATGCAGTATCAGAGGCAGACTAAGCTTTTGAAAGGCAGCGTTGGTTAAGTTTATATAAATACTTTCCTGTTGTCTACCAATGACGCCGGGGATGCGCAAAAATATGTATAAATAGCGGGAAAATCGGTTACAGAGCTCTTTCAGCTCTGACCTCCAGAAGCGGTAACATCGCTGAATCCTATTATTTTGATTATTTAAATTATCTGGAATATACGTTTATTCGCTCGAGTTAAGCAGTATCAGAGGCAGACTTAACTTTTGGAAGACAGCGTGGTAGAGTTTATACAGTAATTTCTTGTTGTCTACCAATGACGTCCGTGAACGCGCAAAAATATGTATAAATAGCTGGAAAAATCGGTTCTAGTGCTTATTTCGCTCTGACCTATAGAAGCGGTAACATCGCTGAATCCTATTATTTTGATTATTTAAATTATCTGGAATATACGTATATTCGCTCGAGTTAATGCAGTATCAGAGGCAGAGTAAACTTTTGAAAGGCAGCGCAGGTTAAGTTTATATAAATACTTTCTTGTTGTCTACCAATGACATCCGTGCACGCGCAAAAATATGTATAAATAGCGGGAAAATCGGTTACAGAGCTCTTTCAGCTCTGACCTCCAGAAACGGTAACATCAATGAATCCTATTATTTTGATTATTTAAATTATCTGGAATATACGTTTATTCGCTCGAGTTAATGCAGTATCAGAGGCAGACTAAGCTTTTGAAAGGCAGCGTTGGTTAAGTTTATATAAATACTTTCCTGTTGTATTTCGGTGACGTCGGGGATGCGCAAAAATATGTATAAATAGCTGGAAAAATCGGTTCTACTGCTTATTTCGCTCTGACCTCTAAAACCGGTAACATCGGAAGATCCGATTATAATATTTATTTAAATTATCTGGAATATACATTTATACGCTCGAGTTAATGCAGTATCAGAGGCAGACTTAACTTTTGGAAGACAGCCCTGGTTGAGTTTATATAGTACTTTCTTGTTGTCTACCAATGACGTCCGTGAACGCGCAAAAATATGTATAAATAGCGGGAAAATCGGTTACAGAGTTCTTTCAGCTCTGACCTCCAGAAGCGGTAACATCGCTGAATCCTATTATTTTGATTATTTAAATTATCTGGAATATACGTTTATTCGCTCGAGTTAATGCAGTATCAGAGGCAGACTTAACTTTTGAAAGACAGCGCTGGTTGAGTTTATACAGTACTTTCTTGTTGTCTACCAATGACATCCGTGCACGCGCAAAAATATGTATAAATAGCGGGAAAATCGGTTACAGAGCTCTTTCAGCTCTGACCTCCAGAAATGGTAACATCAATGAATCCTATTATTTTGATTATTTAAATTATCTGGAATATACGTTTATTCGCTCGAGTTAATGCAGTATCAGAGGCAGACTAAGCTTTTGAAAGGCAGCGTTGGTTAAGTTTATATAAATACTTTCCTGTTGTCTTTCAGTGACGTCGGGGATGCGCAAAAATATGTATAAATAGCTGGAAAAATCGGTTCTACTGCTTATTTCGCTCTGACCACTAGAAGCGGTAACATCGGTGAATCCTATTATTTTGATTATTTAAATTATCTGGAATATACGTTTATATCTATTCGCTCGAGTTAATGCAGTATCAGAGGCAGACTAAACTTTTGAAAGGCAGCGCAGGTTAAGTTTATATAAATACTTTCCTGTTGTCTTTCAGTGACGTCTGGGGATGCGTTTATTCGCTCTAGTTAAAGCAGTATCAGAGGCAGACTTAACTTTTGGAAGACAGCGCTGGTAGAGTTTATACAGTAATTTCTTGTTGTCTACCAATGACGTCCGTGAACGCGCAAAAATATGTATAAATAGCTGGAAAAATCGGTTCTAGTGCTTATTTCGCTCTGACTATAAAGCGGTAACATCGGTGAATCCTATTATTTTGATTATTTAAATTATCTGGAATATACGTATATTCGCTCGAGTTAATGCAGTATCAGAGGCTGAGTAAACTTTTGAAAGGCAGCGCAGGTTAAGTTTATATAAATACATTCTTGTTGTCTACCAATGACGTCCGTGAACGCGCAAAAATATGTATAAATAGCGGGAAAATCGGTTACAGAGCTCTTTCAGCTCTGACCTCCAGAAGCGGTAACATCGCTGAATCCTATTATTTTGATTATTTAAATTATCTGGAATATACGTTTATTCGCTCGAGTTAATGCAGTATCAGAGGCAGACTAAGCTTTTGAAAGGCAGCGTTGGTTAAGTTTATATAAATACTTTCCTGTTGTATTTCGGTGACGTCGGGGATGCGCAAAAATATGTATAAATAGCTGGAAAAATCGGTTCTACTGCTTATTTCGCTCTGGCCTCTAAAACCGGTAACATCGGAAGATCCGATTATAATATTTATTTAAATTATCTGGAATATACATTTATACGCTCGAGTTAATGCAGTATCAGAGGCAGACTTAACTTTTGGAAGACAGCCCTGGTTGAGTTGATATAGTACTTTCTTGTTGTCTACCAATGACGTCCGTGAACGCGCAAAAATATGTATAAATAGCGGGAAAATCGGTTACAGAGTTCTTTCAGCTCTGACCTCCAGAAGCGGTAACATCGCTGAATCCTATTATTTTGATTATTTAAATTATCTGGAATATACGTTTATTCGCTCGAGTTAATGCAGTATCAGAGGCAGACTTAACTTTTGAAAGACAGCGCTGGTTGAGTTTATACAGTACTTTCTTGTTGTCTACCAATGACATCCGTGCACGCGCAAAAATATGTATAAATAGCGGGATAATCAGTTACAGAGCTCTTTCAGCTCTGACCTCCAGAAATGGTAACATCAATGAATCCTATTATTTTGATTATTTAAATTATCTGGAATATACGTTTATTCGCTCGAGTTAATGCAGTATCAGAGGCAGACTAAGCTTTTGAAAGGCAGCGTTGGTTAAGTTTATATAAATACTTTCCTGTTGTATTTCAGTGACGTCGGGGATGCGCAAAAATATGTATAAATAGCTGGAAAAATCGGTTCTACTGCTTATTTCGCTCTGACCACTAGAAGCGGTAACATCGGTGAATCCTATTATTTTGATTATTTAAATTATCTGGAATATACGTTTATATCTATTCGCTCGAGTAATGCAGTATCAGAGGCAGACTAAACTTTGAAAGGCAGCGCAGGTTAAGTTTATAATAAATACTTTCCTGTTGTCTTTCAGTGACGTCTGGGGATGCGTTTATTCGCTCTAGTTAAAGCAGTATCAGAGGCAGACTTAACTTTTGGAAGACAGCGCTGGTAGAGTTTATACAGTAATTTCTTGTTGTCTACCAATGACGTCCGTGAACGCGCAGAATATGTATAAATAGCTGGAAAAATCGGTTCTAGTGCTTATTTCGCTCTGTACTATAAAAGCGGTAACATCGGTGAATCCTATTATTTTGATTATTTAAATTATCTGGAATATACGTATATTCGCTCGAGTTAATGCAGTATAAGAGGCTGAGTAAACTTTTGAAAGGCAGCGCAGGGTTAAGTTTATATAAATACATTCTTTGTAGTCTACCAATGACGTCCGTGAACGCGCAAAAATATGTATAAATAGCGGGAAAATCGGTTACAGAGCTCTTTTCAGCTCTGACTCCCAGAAGCGGTAACATCGCTGAATCCTATTATTTTGATTATTTAAATTATCTGGAATATACGTTTATTCGCTCGAGTTAATGCAGTATCAGAGGCAGACTAAGCTTTTTGAAAGGCAGCGTTGGTTAAGTTTATATAAATACTTTCCTGTTTGTATTTCGGTGACGTCGGGGATGCGCAAAAATATGTATAAATAACTGGAAAATCGGTTCTACTGCTTATTTCGCTCTGGGCCTCTAAAACCGGTAACATCGGGAAGATCCGATTATAATATTTATTTAAATTATCTGGAATATACATTTATACGCTCGAGTTAATGCAGTATCAGAGGCAGACTTAACTTTTGGAAGACAGCCCTGGTTGAGTTGATATAGTACTTTCTTGTTGTCTACCAATGACGTCCGTGAACGCGCAAAAAATATGTATAAATAGCGGGAAAATCGGTTACAGAGCTCTTTCAGCTCTGACCTCCAGAAGCGGTAACATCGCTGAATCCTATTATTTTGATTATTTAAATTATCTGGAATATACGTTTATTCGCTCGAGTTAATGCAGTATCAGAGGCAGACTTAACTTTTGGAAGACAGCGCTGGTTGAGTTTATACAGTACTTTCTTGTTGTCTACCAATGGCATCCGTGCACGCGCAAAATATGTATAAATAGCGGGATAATCAGTTACAGAGCTTTTCAGCTCTGACCTCCAGAAACGGTAACTCAATGAATCCTATTATTTTGATTATTTAAATTATCTGGAATATACGTTTATTCGCTCGAGTTAATGCAGTATCAGAGGCAGACTAAGCTTTTGAAAGGCAGCGTTGGTTAAGTTTATATAAATACTTTCCTGTGTATTTCGTGACGTCGGGGATGCGCAAAATATGTATAAATACTGGAAAAATCGGTTCTACTGCTTATTTCGCTCTGGCCTCTAAAACCGTAACATCGGAAGATCCGATTATAATATTTATTTTAAATTATCTGGAATATACATTTTATACGCTCGAGTTAATGCAGTATCAGAGGCAGACCTTAACTTTTGGAAGACAGCCTGGTTTGAGTTGATATAGTACTTTCTTGTTGTCTACCAATGACGTCCGTGAACGCGCAAAAATATGTATAAATAGCGGGAAAATCGGTTCTAGTGCTTATTTCGCTCTGACCTATAGAAGCGGTAACATCGCTGAATCCTATTATTTTGATTATTTAAATTATCTGGAATATACGTTTATTCGCTCGAGTTAATGCAGTATCAGAGGCAGACTTAACTTTTGGAAGACAGCGCTCGTTGAGTTTATACAGTACTTTCTTGTTGTCTACCAATGACATCCGTGCACGCGCAAAAATATGTATAAATAGCGGGAAAATCGGTTACAGAGCTCTTTCACTCTGACCTCCAGAAACGGTAACATCGCTGAATCCTATTATTATGATTATTTAAATTATCTGGAATATACGTTATATTCGCTCGAGTTAATGCAGTATCAGAGGCAGAGTAAACTTTTGAAAGGCAGCGCAGGTTAAGTTTATATAAATACTTTTCTGTTGTCTTACAATGACGTCTGGGGATGCGCAAAAATATGTATAAATAGCTGGAAAAATCGGTTCCAGAGCTCTTTCCGCTCTGACGTCCAGAAACGGTAACATCAATGAATCCTATTATTATGATTATTTAAATTATCTGGAATATACGTTTATTCGCTCGAGTTAAAGCAGTATCAGAGGCAGACTTAACTTTTGGAAGACAGCGCTGGTAGAGTTTATACAGTAATTTCTTGTTGTCTACCAATGACGTCCGTGAACGCGCAAAAATATGTATAAATAGCGGGAAAATCGGTTACCGAGCTCTTTCAGCTCTGACCTCCAGAAACGGTAACATCAATGAATCCTATTATTATGATTATTTAAATTATCTGGAATATACGTTTATTCGCTCGAGTTAATGCAGTATCAGAGGCAGACTAAACTTTTGAAAGACAGCGCTGGTTGAGTTTATACAGTACTTTCTTGTTGTCTACCAATGACGTCCGTGAACGCGCAAAAATATGTATAAATAGCGGGAAAATCGGTTACAGAGCTCTTTCAGCTCTGACCTCCAGAAACGGTAACATCGCTGAATCCTATTATTATGATTATTTAAATTATCTGGAATATACGTTTATATCTATACGCTCGAGTTAATGCAGTATCAGAGGCAGACTAAGCTTTTGAAAGGCAGCGTTGGTTAAGTTTATATAAATACTTTCCTGTTGTCTACCAATGACGTCTGGGGATGCGCAAAAATATGTATAAATAGCGGGAAAATCGGTTACAGAGCTCTTTCAGCTCTGACCTCCAGAAGCGGTAACATCGCTGAATCCTATTATTATGATTATTTAAATTATCTGGAATATACGTTTATTCGCTCGAGTTAATGCAGTATCAGAGGCAGACTTAACTTTTGGAAGACAGCGCTGGTAGAGTTTATACAGTAATTTCTTGTTGTCTACCAATGACGTCCGTGAACGCGCAAAAATATGTATAAATAGCTGGAAAAATCGGTTCTAGTGCTTATTACGCTCTGACCTATAGAAGCGGTAACATCGCTGAATCCTATTATTTTGATTATTTAAATTATCTGGAATATACGTTTATTCGCTCGAGTTAATGCAGTATCAGAGGCTGAGTAAACTTTTGAAAGGCAGCGCAGGTTAAGTTTATATAAATACTTTCTTGTTGTCTACCAATGACGTCCGTGAACGCGCAAAAATATGTATAAATAGCGGGAAAATCGGTTACAGAGCTCTTTCAGCTCTGACCTCCAGAAGCGGTAACATCGCTGAATCCTATTATTTTGATTATTTAAATTATCTGGAATATACGTTTATTCGCTCGAGTTAATGCAGTATCAGAGGCAGACTTAACTTTTGGAAGACAGCGCTGGTTGAGTTTATACAGTACTTTCTTGTTGTCTACCAATGACGTCCGTGCACGCGCAAAAATATGTATAAATAGCGGGAAAATCGGTTACAGAGCTCTTTCAGCTCTGACCTCCAGAAGCGGTAACATCGCTGAATCCTATTATTTTGATTATTTAAATTATCTGGAATATACGTTTATTCGCTCGAGTTAATGCAGTATCAGAGGCAGACTAAGCTTTTGAAAGGCAGCGTTGGTTAAGTTTATATAAATACTTTCCTGTTGTATTTCAGTGACGTCGGGGATGCGTTTATTCGCTCTAGTTAAAGCAGTATCAGAGGCAGACTTAACTTTTGGAAGACAGCGCTGGTAGAGTTTATACAGTAATTTCTTGTTGTCTACCAATGACGTCCGTGAACGCGCAAAAATATGTATAAATAGCTGGAAAAATCGGTTCTAGTGCTTATTTCGCTCTGACTATAAAAGCGGTAACATCGGTGAATCCTATTATTTTGATTATTTAAATTATCTGGAATATACGTATATTCGCTCGAGTTAATGCAGTATCAGAGGCAGAGTAAACTTTTGAAAGGCAGCGCAGGTTAAGTTTATATAAATACTTTCTTGTAGTCTACCAATGACGTCCGTGAACGCGCAAAAATATGTATAAATAGCGGGAAAATCGGTTACAGAGCTCTTTCAGCTCTGACGTCCAGAAGCGGTAACATCGCTGAATCCTATTATTTTGATTATTTAAATTATCTGGAATATACGTTTATTCGCTCGAGTTAATGCAGTATCAGAGGCAGACTAAGCTTTTGAAAGGCAGCGTTGGTTAAGTTTATATAAATACTTTCCTGTTGTATTTCAATGACGTCGGGGATGCGCAAAAATATGTATAAATAGCTGGAAAAATCGGTTCTACTGCTTATTTCGCTCTGACCTCTAAAACGGTAACATCGGAAGATCCGATTATAATATTTATTTAAATTATCTGGAATATACATTTATACGCTCGAGTTAATGCAGTATCAGAGGCAGACTTAACTTTTGGAAGACAGCCCTGGTTGAGTTGATATAGTACTTTCTTGTTGTCTACCAATGACGTCCGTGAACGCGCAAAAATATGTATAAATAGCGGGAAAATCGGTTACAGAGCTCTTTCAGCTCTGACCTCCAGAAGCGGTAACATCGCTGAATCCTATTATTTTGATTATTTAAATTATCTGGAATATACGTTTATTCGCTCGAGTTAATGCAGTATCAGAGGCAGACTTAACTTTTGGAAGACAGCGCTGGTTGAGTTTATACAGTACTTTCTTGTTGTCTACCAATGGCATCCGTGCACGCGCAAAAATATGTATAAATAGCGGGATAATCAGTTACAGAGCTCTTTCAGCTCTGACCTCCAGAAGCGGTAACATCGCTGAATCCTATTATTTTGATTATTTAAATTATCTGGAATATACGTTTATTCGCTCGAGTTAATGCAGTATCAGAGGCAGACTAAGCTTTTGAAAGGCAGCGTTGGTTAAGTTTATATAAATACTTTCCTGTTGTATTTCAGTGACGTCGGGGATGCGTTTATTCGCTCTAGTTAAAGCAGTATCAGAGGCAGACTTAACTTTTGGAAGACAGCGCTGGTAGAGTTTATACAGTAATTTCTTGTTGTCTACCAATGACGTCCGTGAACGCGCAGAAATATGTATAAATAGCTGGAAAAATCGGTTCTAGTGCTTATTTCGCTCTGTACTATAAAAGCGGTAACATCGGTGAATCCTATTATTTTGATTATTTAAATTATCTGTAATATACGTTTATTCGCTCGAGTTAATGCAGTATCAGAGGCAGAGTAAACTTTTGAAAGGCAGCGCAGGTTAAGTTTATATAAATACATTCTTGTAGTCTACCAATGACGTCCGTGAACGCGCAAAAATATGTATAAATAGCGGGAAAATCGGTTACAGAGCTCTTTCAGCTCTGACCTCCAGAAGCGGTAACATCGCTGAATCCTATTATTTTGATTATTTAAATTATCTGGAATATACGTTTATTCGCTCGAGTTAATGCAGTATCAGAGGCAGACTAAGCTTTTGAAAGGCAGCGTTGGTTAAGTTTATATAAATACTTTCCTGTTGTATTTCAGTGACGTCGGGGATGCGCAAAAATATGTATAAATAGCTGGAAAAATCGGTTCTACTGCTTATTTCGCTCTGACCTCTAAAACGGTAACATCGGAAGATCCTATTATAATATTTATTTAAATTATCTGGAATATACGTTTATTCGCTCGAGTTAATGCAGTATCAGAGGCAGACTTAACTTTTGGAAGACAGCCCTGGTTGAGTTGATATAGTACTTTCTTGTTGTCTACCAATGACGTCCGTGAACGCGCAAAAATATGTATAAATAGCGGGAAAATCGGTTACAGAGCTCTTTCAGCTCTGACCTCCAGAAGCGGTAACATCGCTGAATCCTATTATTTTGATTATTTAAATTATCTGGAATATACGTTTATTCGCTCGAGTTAATGCAGTATCAGAGGCAGACTTAACTTTTGAAAGACAGCGCTGGTTGAGTTTATACAGTACTTTCTTGTTGTCTACCAATGGCATCCGTGCACGCGCAAAAATATGTATAAATAGCGGGATAATCAGTTACAGAGCTCTTTCAGCTCTGACCTCCAGAAGCGGTAACATCGCTGAATCCTATTATTTTGATTATTTAAATTATCTGGAATATACGTTTATTCGCTCGAGTTAATGCAGTATCAGAGGCAGACTAAGCTTTTGAAAGGCAGCGTTGGTTAAGTTTATATAAATACTTTCCTGTTGTATTTCAGTGACGTCGGGGATGCGTTTATTCGCTCTAGTTAAAGCAGTATCAGAGGCAGACTTAACTTTTGGAAGACAGCGCTGGTAGAGTTTATACAGTAATTTCTTGTTGTCTACCAATGACGTCCGTGAACGCGCAGAAATATGTATAAATAGCTGGAAAAATCGGTTCTAGTGCTTATTTCGCTCTGTACTATAAAAGCGGTAACATCGGTGAATCCTATTATTTTGATTATTTAAATTATCTGGAATATACGTATATTCGCTCGAGTTAATGCAGTATAAGAGGCTGAGTAAACTTTTGAAAGGCAGCGCAGGTTAAGTTTATATAAATACATTCTTGTAGTCTACCAATGACGTCCGTGAACGCGCAAAAATATGTATAAATAGCGGGAAAATCGGTTACAGAGCTCTTTCAGCTCTGACGTCCAGAAGCGGTAACATCGCTGAATCCTATTATTTTGATTATTTAAATTATCTGGAATATACGTTTATTCGCTCGAGTTAATGCAGTATCAGAGGCAGACTAAGCTTTTGAAAGGCAGCGTTGGTTAAGTTTATATAAATACTTTCCTGTTGTATTTCGGTGACGTCGGGGATGCGCAAAAATATGTATAAATAACTGGAAAAATCGGTTCTACTGCTTATTTCGCTCTGGCCTCTAAAACGGTAACATCGGAAGATCCGATTATAATATTTATTTAAATTATCTGGAATATACATTTATACGCTCGAGTTAATGCAGTATCAGAGGCAGACTTAACTTTTGGAAGACAGCCCTGGTTGAGTTGATATAGTACTTTCTTGTTGTCTACCAATGACGTCCGTGAACGCGCAAAAATATGTATAAATAGCGGGAAAATCGGTTACAGAGCTCTTTCAGCTCTGACCTCCAGAAGCGGTAACATCGCTGAATCCTATTATTTTGATTATTTAAATTATCTGGAATATACGTTTATTCGCTCGAGTTAATGCAGTATCAGAGGCAGACTTAACTTTTGAAAGACAGCGCTGGTTGAGTTTATACAGTACTTTCTTGTTGTCTACCAATGGCATCCGTGCACGCGCAAAAATATGTATAAATAGCGGGATAATCAGTTACAGAGCTCTTTCAGCTCTGACCTCCAGAAACGGTAACATCAATGAATCCTATTATTTTGATTATTTAAATTATCTGGAATATACGTTTATTCGCTCGAGTTAATGCAGTATCAGAGGCAGACTAAGCTTTTGAAAGGCAGCGTTGGTTAAGTTTATATAAATACTTTCCTGTTGTATTTCAGTGACGTCGGGGATGCGCAAAAATATGTATAAATAGCTGGAAAAATCGGTTCTACTGCTTATTTCGCTCTGGCCTCTAAAACCGGTAACATCGGAAGATCCGATTATAATATTTATTTAAATTATCTGGAATATACATTTATACGCTCGAGTTAATGCAGTATCAGAGGCAGACTTAACTTTTGGAAGACAGCCCTGGTTGAGTTGATATAGTACTTTCTTGTTGTCTACCAATGACGTCCGTGAACGCGCAAAAATATGTATAAATAGCTGGAAAAATCGTTTCTAGTGCTTATTACGCTCTGACCTATAGAAGCGGTAACATCGCTGAATCCTATTATTTTGATTATTTAAATTATCTGGAATATACGTATATTCGCTCGAGTTAATGCAGTATCAGAGGCAGACTTAACTTTTGAAAGGCAGCGCAGGTTAAGTTTATATAAATACATTCTTGTAGTCTACCAATGACGTCCGTGAACGCGCAAAAATATGTATAAATAGCGGGAAAATCGGTTACAGAGCTCTTTCAGCTCTGACCTCCAGAAGCGGTAACATCGCTGAATCCTATTATTTTGATTATTTAAATTATCTGGAATATACGTTTATTCGCTCGAGTTAATGCAGTATCAGAGGCAGACTTAACTTTTGGAAGACAGCGCTGGTTGAGTTTATACAGTACTTTCTTGTTGTCTACCAATGACGTCCGTGCACGCGCAAAAATATGTATAAATAGTGGGAAAATCGGTTACAGAGCTCTTTCAGCTCTGACCTCCAGAAACGGTAACATCAATGAATCCTATTATTATGATTATTTAAATTATCTGGAATATACGTTTATTCGCTCGAGTTAAAGCAGTATCAGAGGCAGACTTAACTTTTGGAAGACAGCGCTGGTAGAGTTTATACAGTAATTTCTTGTTGTCTACCAATGACGTCCGTGAACGCGCAAAAATATGTATAAATAGCTGGAAAAATCGGTTCTAGTGCTTATTACGCTCTGACCTATAGAAGCGGTAACATCGCTGAATCCTATTATTTTGATTATTTAAATTATCTGGAATATACGTATATTCGCTCGAGTTAATGCAGTATCAGAGGCAGAGTAAACTTTTGAAAGGCAGCGCAGGTTAAGTTTATATAAATACATTCTTGTTGTCTACCAATGACGTCCGTGAACGCGCAAAAATATGTATAAATAGCGGGAAAATCGGTTACAGAGCTCTTTCAGCTCTGACCTCCAGAAACGGTAACATCAATGAATCCTATTATTATGATTATTTAAATTATCTGGAATATACGTTTATTCGCTCGAGTTAATGCAGTATCAGAGGCAGACTTAACTTTTGGAAGACAGCGCTGGTAGAGTTTATACAGTAATTTCTTGTTGTCTACCAATGACGTCCGTGAACGCGCAAAAATATGTATAAATAGCTGGAAAAATCGGTTCTAGTGCTTATTTCGCTCTGACCTATAGAAGCGGTAACATCGCTGAATCCTATTATTTTGATTATTTAAATTATCTGGAATATACGTTTATTCGCTCGAGTTAATGCAGTATCAGAGGCAGACTTAACTTTTGGAAGACAGCGCTGGTTGAGTTTATACAGTACTTTCTTGTTGTCTACCAATGACGTCCGTGAACGCGCAAAAATATGTATAAATAGCGGGAAAATCGGTTACAGAGCTCTTTCACTCTGACCTCCAGAAACGGTAACATCGCTGAATCCTATTATTATGATTATTTAAATTATCTGGAATATACGTTTATATCTCGCTCGAGTTAATGCAGTATCAGAGGCAGACTAAACTTTTGAAAGGCAGCGCAGGTTAAGTTTATATAAATACTTTCCTGTTGTCTTTCAATGACGTCCGGGAATGCGCAAAAATATGTATAAATAGCTGGAAAAATCGGTTCCAGAGCTCTTTCAGCTCTGACCTCCAGAAACGGTAACATCAATGAATCCTATTATTATGATTATTTAAATTATCTGGAATATACGTTTATTCGCTCGAGTTAATGCAGTATCAGAGGCAGACTTAACTTTTGGAAGACAGCGCTGGTAGAGTTTATACAGTAATTTCTTGTTGTCTACCAATGACGTCCGTGAACGCGCAAAAATATGTATAAATAGCTGGAAAAATCGGTTCTAGTGCTTATTCGCTCTGACCTATAGAAGCGGTAACATCGCTGAATCCTATTATTTTGATTATTTAAATTATCTGGAATATACGTTTATTCGCTCGAGTTAATGCAGTATCAGAGGCAGACTAAACTTTTGAAAGGCAGCGCAGGTTAAGTTTATATAAATACTTTCTTGTTGTCTACCAATGACGTCCGTGAACGCGCAAAAATATGTATAAATAGCGGGAAAATCGGTTACAGAGCTCTTTCAGCTCTGACCTCCAGAAACGGTAACATCGCTGAATCCTATTATTATGATTATTTAAATTATCTGGAATATACGTTTATTCGCTCGAGTTAATGCAGTATCAGAGGCAGACTTAACTTTTGGAAGACAGCGCTGGTTGAGTTTATACAGTACTTTCTTGTTGTCTACCAATGACGTCCGTGAAAGCGCAAAAATATGTATAAATAGCGGGAAAATCGGTTACAGAGCTTATTTCGCTCTGACCTATAGAAGCGGTAACATCGCTGAATCCTATTATTTTGATTATTTAAATTATCTGGAATATACGTTTATATCTATTCGCTCGAGTTAATGCAGTATCAGAGGCAGACTAAACTTTTGGAAGACAGCGCTCGTTGAGTTTATACATTACTTTCTTGTTGTCTACCAATGACGTCCGTGAACGCGCAAAAATATGTATAAATAGCGGGAAAATCGGTTACAGAGCTCTTTCCACTCTGACGTCCAGAAACGGTAACATCGGTGAATCCTATTATTATGATTATTTAAATTATCTGCAATATACGTTTATTCGCTCGAGTTAATGCAGTATCAGAGGCAGACTAAACTTTTGAAAGGCAGCGCAGGTTAAGTTTATATAAATACTTTCCTGTTGTCTACCATGACGTCCGGGATGCGCAAAAATATGTATAAATAGCTGGAAAAATCGGTTCAGAGCTCTTTCAGCTCTGACCTCCAGAAACGGTAACATCAATGAATCCTATTATTATGATTATTTAAATTATCTGGAATATACGTTTATTCGCTCGAGTTAAAGCAGTATCAGAGGCAGACTTAACTTTTGGAAGACAGCGCTGGTAGAGTTTATACAGTAATTTCTTGTTGTCTACCAATGACGTCCGTGAACGCGCAAAAATATGTATAAATAGCGGGAAAATCGGTTACAGAGCTCTTTCAGCTCTGACCTCCAGAAACGGTAATATCAATGAATCCTATTATTATGATTATTTAAATTATCTGGAATATACGTTTATTCGCTCGAGTTAATGCAGTATCAGAGGCAGACTAAACTTTTGAAAGACAGCGCTGGTTGAGTTTATACAGTACTTTCTTGTTGTCTACCAATGACGTCCGTGAACGCGCAAAAATATGTATAAATAGCGGGAAAATCGGTTACAGAGCTCTTTCAGCTCTGACCTCCAGAAACGGTAACATCAATGAATCCTATTATTTTGATTATTTAAATTATCTGGAATATACGTTTATTCGCTCGAGTTAATGCAGTATCAGAGGCAGACTAAGCTTTTGAAAGGCAGCGTTGGTTAAGTTTATATAAATACTTTCCTGTTGTATTTCGGTGACGTCGGGGATGCGCAAAAATATGTATAAATAGCTGGAAAAATCGGTTCTACTGCTTATTTCGCTCTGACCTCTAAACCGGTAACATCGGAAGATCCGATTATAATATTTATTTAAATTATCTGGAATATACATTTATTCGCTCGAGTTAATGCAGTATCAGAGGCAGACTTAACTTTTGGAAGACAGCCCTGGTTGAGTTGATATAGTACTTTCTTGTTGTCTACCAATGACGTCCGTGAACGCGCAAAAATATGTATAAATAGCGGGAAAATCGGTTACAGAGTTCTTTCAGCTCTGACCTCCAGAAGCGGTAACATCGCTGAATCCTATTATTTTGATTATTTAAATTATCTGGAATATACGTTTATTCGCTCGAGTTAATGCAGTATCAGAGGCAGACTTAACTTTTGAAAGACAGCGCTGGTTGAGTTTATACAGTACTTTCTTGTTGTCTACCAATGGCATCCGTGCACGCGCAAAAATATGTATAAATAGCGGGAAAATCGGTTACAGAGCTCTTTCAGCTCTGACCTCCAGAAATGGTAACATCAATGAATCCTATTATTTTGATTATTTAAATTATCTGGAATATACGTTTATTCGCTCGAGTTAATGCAGTATCAGAGGCAGACTTAACTTTTGGAAGACAGCGCTGGTAGAGTTTATACAGTAATTTCTTGTTGTCTACCAATGACGTCCGTGAACGCGCAAAAATATGTATAAATAGCTGGAAAAATCGGTTCTAGTGCTTATTTCGCTCTGACCACTAGAAGCGGTAACATCGGTGAATCCTATTATTTTGATTATTTAAATTATCTGGAATATACGTTTATATCTATTCGCTCGAGTTAATGCAGTATCAGAGGCAGACTAAACTTTTGAAAGGCAGCGCAGGTTAAGTTTATATAAATACTTTCCTGTTGTCTTTCAGTGACGTCTGGGGATGCGTTTATTCGCTCGAGTTAAAGCAGTATCAGAGGCAGACTTAACTTTTGGAAGACAGCGCTGGTAGAGTTTATACAGTAATTTCTTGTTGTCTACCAATGACGTCCGTGAACGCGCAAAAATATGTATAAATAGCTGGAAAAATCGGTTCTAGTGCTTATTTCGCTCTGACCTATAAAAGCGGTAACATCGCTGAATCCTATTATTTTGATTATTTAAATTATCTGGAATATACGTTTATTCGCTCGAGTTAATGCAGTATCAGAGGCAGACTTAACTTTTGAAAGACAGCGCAGGTTAAGTTTATATAAATACTTCTTGTTGTCTACCAATGACGTCCGTGCACGCCCAAAAATATGTATAAATAGCGGGAAAATCGGTTACAGAGCTCTTTCAACTCTGACGTCCAGAAACGGTAACATCGCTGAATCCTATTATTTTGATTATTTAAATTATCTGGAATATACGTTTATTCGCTCGAGTTAATGCAGTATCAGAGGCAGACTTAAACTTTTGAAAGGCAGCGCTGGTTAAGTTTATACAGTACTTTCTTGTTGTCTACCAATGACGTCCGTGCACGCGCAAAAATATGTATAAATAGCGGGAAAATCGGTTACAGAGCTCTTTCAGCTCTGACCTCCAGAAACGGTAACATCAATGAATCCTATTATTTTGATTATTTAAATTATCTGGAATATACGTTTATTCGCTCGAGTTAATGCAGTATCAGAGGCAGACTAACTTTTGAAAGGCAGCGTTGGTTAAGTTTATATAATACTTTCTTGTTGTATACCAATGACGTCGGGGAACGCGCAAAAATATGTATAAATAGCTGGAAAAATCGGTTCCGAGCTTATTTCGCTCTGACCTCTAAAACGGTAACATCGGAAGATCCTATTATTATGATTATTTAAATTATCTGGAATATACGTTTATTCGCTCGAGTTAATGCAGTATCAGAGGCAGACTTAACTTTTGGAAGACAGCGCTGGTTGAGTTTATATAGTACTTTCTTGTTGTCTACCAATGACGTCCGTGAACGCGCAAAAATATGTATAAATAGCGGGAAAATCGTTTCTAGTGCTTATTTCGCTCTGACCTATAGAAGCGGTAACATCGCTGAATCCTATTATTTTGATTATTTAAATTATCTGGAATATACGTTTATTCGCTCGAGTTAATGCAGTATCAGAGGCAGACTAACTTTTGAAAGACAGCGCTCGTTAAGTTTATATAAATACTTTCTTGTTGTCTACCAATGACGTCCGTGAACGCGCAAAAATATGTATAAATAGCGGGAAAATCGGTTACAGAGCTCTTTCAGCTCTGACCTCCAGAAACGGTAACATCGCTGAATCCTATTATTTTGATTATTTAAATTATCTGGAATATACGTTTATTCGCTCGAGTTAATGCAGTATCAGAGGCAGACTTAACTTTTGGAAGACAGCGCTGGTTGAGTTTATACAGTACTTTCTTGTTGTCTACCAATGACGTCCGTGAACGCGCAAAAATATGTATAAATAGCTGGAAAAATCGGTTACAGAGCTCTTTCAGCTCTGACCTCCAGAAACGGTAACATCAATGAATCCTATTATTATGATTATTTAAATTATCTGGAATATACGTTTATTCGCTCGAGTTAAAGCAGTATCAGAGGCAGACTTAACTTTTGAAAGACAGCGCTGGTAGAGTTTATACAGTAATTTCTTGTTGTCTACCAATGACGTCCGTGAACGCGCAAAAATATGTATAAATAGCTGGAAAAATCGGTTCTAGTGCTTATTTCGCTCTGACCTATAGAAGCGGTAACATCGCTGAATCCTATTATTTTGATTATTTAAATTATCTGGAATATACGTTTATTCGCTCGAGTTAATGCAGTATCAGAGGCAGACTAAACTTTTGAAAGACAGCGCTGGTTAAGTTTATATAAATACATTCTTGTTGTCTACCAATGACGTCCGTGAACGCGCAAAAATATGTATAAATAGCGGGAAAATCGGTTACAGAGCTCTTTCAGCTCTGACCTCCAGAAGCGGTAACATCGCTGAATCCTATTATTTTGATTATTTAAATTATCTGGAATATACGTTTATTCGCTCGAGTTAATGCAGTATCAGAGGCAGACTTAACTTTTGGAAGACAGCGCTGGTTGAGTTTATACAGTACTTTCTTGTTGTCTACCAATGGCATCCGTGCACGCGCAAAAATATGTATAAATAGTGGGATAATCAGTTACAGAGCTCTTTCAGCTCTGACCTCCAGAAACGGTAACATCAATGAATCCTATTATTTTGATTATTTAAATTATCTGGAATATACGTTTATTCGCTCGAGTTAATGCAGTATCAGAGGCAGACTAAGCTTTTGAAAGGCAGCGTTGGTAGAGTTTATACAGTAATTTCTTGTCTACCAATGACGTCCGTGAGCGCGCAAAAATATGTATAAATAGCAGGAAAAATCGGTTCTAGTGCTTATTTCGCTCTGACCTATAGAAGCGGTAACATCGGAAGATCCGATTATATTATTTATTTAAATTATCTGGAATATACATTTATACGCTCGAGTTAATGCAGTATCAGAGGCAGACTTAACTTTTGGAAGACAGCCTGGTTGAGTTGATATAGTACTTTCTTGTTGTCTACCAATGACGTCCGTGAACGCGCAAAAAATATGTATAAATAGCTGGAAAAATCGGTTTCTAGTGCTTATTACGCTCTGACCTATAGAAGCTAACATCGCTGAATCCTATTATTTTGATTATTTAAATTATCTGGAATATACGTATATTCGCTCGAGTTAATGCAGTATCAGAGGCTGAGTAAACTTTTGAAAGGCAGCGCAGGTTAAGTTTATATAAACATTTTTGTAGTCTACCAATGACGTCCGTGAACGCGCAAAAATATGTATAAATAGCGGGAAAATCGGTTACAGAGCTCTTTCAGCTCTGACCTCCAGAAGCGGTAACATCGCTGAATCCTATTATTTTGATTATTTAAATTATCTGGAATATACGTTTATTCGCTCGAGTTAATGCAGTATCAGAGGCAGACTTAACTTTTGGAAGACAGCGCTGGTTGAGTTTATACAGTACTTTCTTGTTGTCTACCAATGACATCCGTGCACGCGCAAAAATATGTATAAATAGGATAATCAGTTACAGAGCTCTTTCAGCTCTGACCTCCAGAAAACGGTAACATCAATGAATCCTATTATTATGTTATTATTTAAATTATCTGGAATATACGTTTATTCGCTCGAGTTAAAGCAGTATCAGAGGCAGACTTAACTTTTGGAAGACAGCGTTGGTAGAGTTTATACATTAATTTCTTGTTGTCTACCAATGACGTCCGTGAACGCTCAAAAATATGTATAAATAGCTGGAAAAATCGGTTCTAGTGCTTATTACGCTCTGACCTATAGAAGCGGTAACATCGCTGAATCCTATTATTTTGATTATTTAAATTATCTGGAATATACGTATATTCGCTCGAGTTAATGCAGTATCAGAGGCAGACTCAACTTTTGGAAGACAGCGTAGGTTAAGTTTATATATATACATTCTTGTTGTCTACCAATGACGTCCGTGAACGCGCAAAAATATGTATAAATAGCGGGAAAATCGGTTACCGAGCTCTTTCAGCTCTGACCTCCAGAAACGGTAATATCAATGAATCCTATTATTATGATTATTTAAATTATCTGGAATATACGTTTATTCGCTCGAGTTAAAGCAGTATCAGAGGCAGACTTAACTTTTGGAAGACAGCGCTGGTAGAGTTTATACAGTAATTTCTTGTTGTCTACCAATGACGTCCGTGAACGCGCAAAAATATGTATAAATAGCAGGAAAAATCGGTTCTAGTGCTTATTTCGCTCTGACCTATAGAAGCGGTAACATCGCTGAATCCTATTATTTGATTATTTAAATTATCTGGAATATACGTTTATTCGCTCGAGTTAATGCAGTATCAGAGGCAGACTTAACTTTTGGAAGACAGCGCTTGTTGAGTTTATACAGTACTTTCTTGTTGTCTACCAATGACATCCGTGCACGCGCAAAAATATGTATAAATAGCGGGAAAATCGGTTACAGAGCTCTTCCACGCTGACTCCAGAAACGGTAACATCGCTGAATCCTATTATTATGATTATTTAAATTATCTGGAATATACGTTTATATCCGCTCGAGTTAATGCAGTATCAGAGGCAGACTAAACTTTTGAAAGGCAGTGCAGGTTAAGTTTATATAAATACTTTCCTGTTGTCTTTCAGTGACGTCCGGGGATGCGCAAAAATATGTATAATTAGCTGGAAAATCGTTCCAGAGCTCTTTCAGCTCTGACCTCCAGAAACGGTAAATCAATGAATCCTATTATTATGATTATTTAAATTATCTGGAATATACGTTTATTCGCTCGAGTTAATGCAGTATCAGAGGCAGACTTAACTTTTGGAAGACAGCGCTGGTTGAGTTTATATAGTACTTTCTTGTTGTCTACCAATGACGTCCGTGAACGCGCAAAAATATGTATAAATAGCTGGAAAAATCGGTTCTAGTGCTTATTACGCTCTGACCTATAGAAGCGGTAACATCGCTGAATCCTATTATTTTGATTATTTAAATTATCTGGAATATACGTTTATTCGCTCGAGTTAATGCAGTATCAGAGGCAGACTAACTTTTGGAAGACAGCGCTGGTTAAGTTTTTATACAGTAATTTCTTGTTGTCTACCAATGACGTCCGTGAACGCGCAAAAATATGTATAAATAGCGGGAAAATCGGTTACAGAGCTCTTTCAGCTCTGACCTCCAGAAACGGTAACATCTGAATCCTATTATTATGATTATTTAAATTATCTGGAATATACGTTTATTCGCTCGAGTTAATGCAGTATCAGAGGCAGAGTTAACTTTTGAAAGACAGCGCCGGTTGAGTTTATACAGTACTTTCTTGTTGTCTACCAATGACATCCGTGCACGCGCAAAAATATGTATAAATAGCGGGAAAATCGTTACAGAGCTCTTTCAGCTCTGACCTCCAGAAACGGTAACATCAATGAATCCTATTATTTTGATTATTTAAATTATCTGGAATATACGTTTATTCGCTCGAGTTAATGCAGTATCAGAGGCAGACTAAGCTTTTGAAAGGCAGCGTTGGTTAAGTTTATATAAATAATTTCCTTTGTCTACCAATGACGTCCGTGAGCGCGCAAAAATATGTATAAATAGCTGGAAAAATCGGTTCTATGCTTATTTCGCTCTGACCTATAGAAGCGGTAACATCGGAAGATCCGATTATATTATTATTTAAATTATCTGGAATATACATTTATACGCTCGAGTTAATGCAGTATCAGAGGCAGACTTAACTTTTGAAGACAGCCCTGGTTGAGTTGATATAGTACTTTCTTGTTGTCTACCAATGACGTCCGTGAACGCGCAAAAATATGTATAAATAGCTGGAAAAATCGGTTCTAGTGCTTATTACGCTCTGACCTATAGAAGCGGTAACATCGCTGAATCCTATTATTTTGATTATTTAAATTATCTGGAATATACGTATATTCGCTCGAGTTAATGCAGTATCAGAGGCTGAGTAAACTTTTGAAAGGCAGCGCAGGTTAAGTTTATATAAATACATTCTTGTTGTCTACCAATGACGTCCGTGAACGCGCAAAAATATGTATAAATAGCGGGAAAATCGGTTACAGAGCTCTTTCAGCTCTGACCTCCAGAAGCGGTAACATCGCTGAATCCTATTATTTTGATTATTTAAATTATCTGGAATATACGTTTATTCGCTCGAGTTAATGCAGTATCAGAGGCAGACTTAACTTTTGGAAGACAGCGCTGGTTGAGTTTATACAGTACTTTCTTGTTGTCTACCAATGACGTCCGTGCACGCGCAAAAATATGTATAAATAGCTGGAAAAATCGGTTCTAGAGCTCTTTCAGCTCTGACCTCCAGAAACGGTAACATCAATGAATCCTATTATTATGATTATTTAAATTATCTGGAATATACGTTTATTCGCTCGAGTTAAAGCAGTATCAGAGGCAGACTTAACTTTTGGAAGACAGCGCTGGTAGAGTTTATACAGTAATTTCTTGTTGTCTACCAATGACGTCCGTGAACGCGCAAAAATATGTATAATTAGCTGGAAAAATCGGTTCCAGAGCTCTTTCAGCTCTGACCTCCAGAAACGGTAATATCAATGAATCCTATTAATATGATTATTTAAATTATCTGGAATATACGTTTATTCGCTCGAGTTAAAGCAGTATCAGAGGCAGACTTAACTTTTGGAAGACAGCGCTGGTAGAGTTTATACAGTAATTTCTTGTTGTCTACCAATGACGTCCGTGAACGCGCAAAAATATGTATAAATAGCGGAAAAATCGGTTCTAGTGCTTATTTCGCTCTGACCTCCAGAAGCGGTAACATCGCTGAATCCTATTATTTTGATTATTTAAATTATCTGGAATATACGTTTATTCGCTCGAGTTAATGCAGTATCAGAGGCAGACTTAACTTTTGGAAGACAGCGCTGGTAGAGTTTATACAGTACTTTCTTGTTGTCTACCAATGACGTCCGTGAACGCGCAAAAATATGTATAAATAGCAGGAAAAATCGGTTCTAGAGCTCTTTCAGCTCTGACCTCCAGAAACGGTAACATCGCTGAATCCTATTATTTGATTATTTAAATTATCTGGAATATACGTTTATTCGCTCGAGTTAAAGCAGTATCAGAGGCAGACTTAACTTTTGGAAGACAGCGCTGGTAGAGTTTATACAGTACTTTCTTGTCTACCAATGACGTCCGTGAGCGCAAAAATATGTATAAATAGCGGGAAAAATCGGTTCAGTGCTTATTTCGCTCTGACCTCCAGAAACGGTAACATCGCTGATCCTATTATATGATTATTTAAATTATCTGGAATATACATTTATACGCTCGAGTTAATGCAGTATCAGAGGCAGACTAAACTTTTGGAAGACAGCGCTGGTTGAGTTGATATAAGTACTTTCTTGTTGTCTACCAATGACGTCCGTGAACGCGCAAAAATATGTATAAATAGCTGGAAAAATCGGTTCTAGTGCTTATTTCAGCTCTGACCTCCAGAACGGTAACATCGCTGAATCCTATTATTTTGATTATTTAAATTATCTGGAATATACGTTTATTCGCTCGAGTTAATGCAGTATCAGAGGCAGAGTAAACTTTTGAAAGGCAGCGCAGGTTAAGTTTATATAAATAATTTCTTGTAGTCTACCAATGACGTCCGTGAACGCGCAAAAATATGTATAAATAGCGGGAAAATCGGTTCAGAGCTCTTTCAGCTCTGACCTCCAGAAGCGGTAACATCGCTGAATCCTATTATTTTGATTATTTAAATTATCTGGAATATACGTTTATTCGCTCGAGTTAATGCAGTATCAGAGGCAGACTTAACTTTTGGAAGACAGCGCTGGTAGAGTTTATACAGTACTTTCTTGTTGTCTACCAATGACGTCCGTGAACGCGCAAAAATATGTATAAATAGCGGGAAAATCGGTTACAGAGCTCTTTCAGCTCTGACCTCCAGAAGCGGTAACATCGCTGAATCCTATTATTTTGATTATTTAAATTATCTGGAATATACGTTTATTCGCTCGAGTTAAAGCAGTATCAGAGGCAGAGTAAACTTTTGAAAGACAGCGCTCGTTGAGTTTATACAGTACTTTCTTGTTGTCTACCAATGACATCCGTGCACGCGCAAAAATATGTATAAATAGCGGGAAAATCAGTTACAGAGCTCTTTCAGCTCTGACCTCCAGAAACGGTAACATCAATGAATCCTATTATTTTGATTATTTAAATTATCTGGAATATACGTTTATTCGCTCGAGTTAATGCAGTATCAGAGGCAGACTAAGCTTTTGAAAGGCAGCGTTGGTTAAGTTATATAAATACTTTCCTGTTGTATTTCAGTGACGTCGGGGATGCGCAAAAATATGTATAAATAGCTGGAAAAATCGGTTCTACTGCTTATTTCGCTCTGGCCTCTAAAACCGGTAACATCGGAAGATCCGATTATAATAATTATTTAAATTATCTGGAATATACATTTATACGCTCGAGTTAATGCAGTATCAGAGGCAGACTTAACTTTTGGAAGACAGCCCTGGTTGAGTTGATATAGTACTTTCTTGTTGTCTACCAATGACGTCCGTGAACGCGCAAAAATATGTATAAATAGCTGGAAAAATCGTTTCTAGTGCTTATTACGCTCTGACCTATAGAAGCGGTAACATCGCTGAATCCTATTATTTTGATTATTTAAATTATCTGGAATATACGTATATTCGCTCGAGTTAATGCAGTATCAGAGGCTGAGTAAACTTTTGAAAGGCAGCGCAGGTTAAGTTTATATAAATACATTCTTGTAGTCTACCAATGACGTCCGTGAACGCGCAAAAATATGTATAAATAGCGGGAAAATGGGTTACAGAGCTCTTTCAGCTCTGACCTGCAGAAGCGGTAACATCGCTGAATCCTATTATTTTGATTATTTAAATTATCTGGAATATACGTTTATTCGCTCGAGTTAATGCAGTATCAGAGGCAGACTTAACTTTTGGAAGACAGCGTTGGTAGAGTTTATACATTAATTTCTTGTTGTCTACCAATGACGTCCGTGAACGCTCAAAAATATGTATAAATAGCTGGAAAAATCGGTTCTAGTGCTTATTACGCTCTGACCTATAGAAGCGGTAACATCGCTGAATCCTATTATTTTGATTATTTAAATTATCTGGAATATACGTTTATTCGCTCGAGTTAATGCAGTATCAGAGGCAGACTTAACTTTTGGAAGACTGCGCTCGTTGAGTTTATACAGTACTTTCCTGTTGTCTTTCAGTGACGTCTGGGGATGCGCAAAAATATGTATAAATAGCGGGAAAATCGGTTACCGAGCTCTTTCAGCTCTGACCTCCAGAAACGGTAATATCAATGAATCCTATTATTATGATTATTTAAATTATCTGGAATATACGTTTATTCGCTCGAGTTAAAGCAGTATCAGAGGCAGACTTAACTTTTGGAAGACAGCGCTGGTAGAGTTTATACAGTAATTTCTTGTTGTCTACCAATGACGTCCGTGAACGCTCAAAAATATGTATAAATAGCAGGAAAAATCGGTTCTAGTGCTTATTTCGCTCTGACCTATAGAAGCGGTAACATCGCTGAATCCTATTATTTTGATTATTTAAATTATCTGGAATATACGTTTATTCGCTCGAGTTAATGCAGTATCAGAGGCAGACTTAACTTTTGGAAGACTGCGCTCGTTGAGTTTATACAGTACTTTCCTGTTGTCTTTCAGTGACGTCTGGGGATGCGCGAAAATATGTATAATTAGCTGGAAAAATCGGTTCCAGAGCTCTTTCAGCTCTGACCTCCAGAAACGGTAATATCAATGAATCCTATTATTATGATTATTTAAATTATCTGGAATATACGTTTATTGGCTCGAGTTAAAGCAATATCAGAGGCAGACTTAACTTTTGGAAGACAGCGCTGGTAGAGTTTATACAGTAATTTCTTGTCTACCAATGACGTCCGTGAGCGCGCAAAAATATGTATAAATAGCAGGAAAAATCGGTTCTAGTGCTTATTTCGCTCTGACCTATAGAAGCGGTAACATCGGAAGATCCGATTATATTATTTATTTAAATTATCTGGAATATACATTTATACGCTCGAGTTAATGCAGTATCAGAGGCAGACTTAACTTTTGGAAGACTGCCCTGGTTGAGTTGATATAGTACTTTCTTGTTGTCTACCAATGACGTCCGTGAACGCGCAAAAATATGTATAAATAGCTGGAAAAATCGGTTCTAGTGCTTATTACGCTCTGACCTATAGAAGCGGTAACATCGCTGAATCCTATTATTTTGATTATTTAAATTATCTGGAATATACGTATATTCGCTCGAGTTAATGCAGTATCAGAGGTTGAGTAAACTTTTGAAAGGCAGCGCAGGTTAAGTTTATATAAATACATTCTTGTAGTCTACCAATGACGTCCGTGAACGCGCAAAAATATGTATAAATAGCGGGAAAATCGGTTACAGAGCTCTTTCAGCTCTGACCTCCAGAAGCGGTAACATCGCTGAATCCTATTATTTTGATTATTTAAATTATCTGGAATATACGTTTATTCGCTCGAGTTAATGCAGTATCAGAGGCAGACTTAACTTTTGGAAGACAGCGCTGGTGAGTTTATACAGTACTTTCTTGTTGTCTACCAATGACGTCCGTGAACGCGCAAAAATATGTATAAATAGCTGGAAAAATCGGTTCAGAGCTCTTTCAGCTCTGACCTCCAGAAACGGTAACATCAATGAATCCTATTATTTATGATTATTTAAATTATCTGGAATATACGTTTATTCGCTCGAGTTAATGCAGTATCAGAGGCAGACTAAACTTTTGGAAGACAGCGCTCGTTGAGTTTATACAGTACTTTCTTGTTGTCTACCAATGACGTCCGTGCACGCGCAAAAATATGTATAAATAGCGGGAAAATCGGTTACAGAGCTCTTTCAGCTCTGACCTCCAGAAACGGTAACATCAATGAATCCTATTATTTTGATTATTTAAATTATCTGGAATATACGTTTATTCGCTCGAGTTAATGCAGTATCAGAGGCAGACTAACTTTTGAAAGGCAGCGCTGGTTAAGTTTATATAAATACTTTCTTGTTGTCTTTCAATGACGTCCGGGATGCGCAAAAATATGTATAAATAGCTGGAAAAATCGGTTCTACTGCTTATTTCGCTCTGACCTCTAAAACGGTAACATCGGAAGAATCCTATTATTATGATTATTTAAATTATCTGGAATATACGTTATTCGCTCGAGTTAATGCAGTATCAGAGGCAGACTTAACTTTTGGAAGACAGCGCTGGTGAGTTTATATAGTACTTTCTTGTTGTCTACCAATGACGTCCGTGAACGCGCAAAAATATGTATAAATAGCTGGAAAAATCGTTTCTAGTGCTTATTACGCTCTGACCTATAGAAGCGGTAACATCGCTGAATCCTATTATTTTGATTATTTAAATTATCTGGAATATACGTATATTCGCTCGAGTTAATGCAGTATCAGAGGCAGAGTAAACTTTTGAAAGGCAGCGCAGGTTAAGTTTATATAAATACATTCTTGTTGTCTACCAATGACGTCCGTGAACGCGCAAAAATATGTATAAATAGCGGGAAAAATCGGTTACAGAGCTCTTTCAGCTCTGACCTCCAGAAGCGGTAACATCGCTGAATCCTATTATTTTGATTATTTAAATTATCTGGAATATACGTTTATTCGCTCGAGTTAATGCAGTATCAGAGGCAGACTTAACTTTTGGAAGACAGCGCTGGTAGAGTTTATACATAATTTCTTGTTGTCTACCAATGACGTCCGTGAACGCGCAAAAATATGTATAAATAGCTGGAAAAATCGGTTCTAGTGCTTATTTCGCTCTGACCTATAGAAGCGGTAACATCGCTGAATCCTATTATTTATTTATTTAAATTATCTGGAATATACGTTTATTCGCTCGAGTTAATGCAGTATCAGAGGCAGACTTAACTTTTGGAAGACAGCGCTGGTTGAGTTGATATAGTACTTTCTTGTTGTCTACCAATGACGTCCGTGAACGCGCAAAAATATGTATAAATAGCTGGAAAAATCGGTTCTAGTGCTTATTACGCTCTGACCTATAGAAGCGGTAACATCGCTGAATCCTATTATTTTGATTATTTAAATTATCTGGAATATACGTATATTCGCTCGAGTTAATGCAGTATCAGAGGCTGAGTAAACTTTTGAAAGGCAGCGCAGGTTAAGTTTATATAAATACATTCTTGTAGTCTACCAATGACGTCCGTGAACGCGCAAAAATATGTATAAATAGGGAAAATCGGTTACAGAGCTCTTTCAGCTCTGACCTCCAGAAGCGGTAACATCGCTGAATCCTATTATTTTGATTATTTAAATTATCTGGAATATACGTTTATTCGCTCGAGTTAATGCAGTATCAGAGGCAGACTTAACTTTTGGAAGACAGCGCTGGTTGAGTTTATACAGTACTTTCTTGTTGTCTACCAATGACATCCGTGCACGCGCAAAAATATGTATAAATAGTGGGAAATCGGTTACAGAGCTCTTTCAGCTCTGACCTCCAGAAACGGTAACATCAATGAATCCTATTATTATGATTATTTAAATTATCTGGAATATACGTTTATTCGCTCGAGTTAATGCAGTATCAGAGGCAGACTTAACTTTTGGAAGACAGCGCTGGTTAGAGTTTATACATTAATTCTTGTTGTCTACCAATGACGTCCGTGAACGCGCAAAAATATGTATAAATAGCTGGAAAAATCGGTTCTAGTGCTTATTTACGCTCTGACCTATAGAAGCGGTAACATCGCTGAATCCTATTATTTTGATTATTTAAATTATCTGGAATATACGTATATTCGCTCGAGTTAATGCAGTATCAGAGGCAGACTAAACTTTTGAAAGACAGCGCAGGTTAAGTTATATAAATACATTCTTGTTGTCTACCAATGACGTCCGTGAACGCGCAAAAATATGTATAAATAGCGGGAAAATCGGTTACCAGCTCTTTCAGCTCTGACCTCCAGAAACGGTAATATCAATGAATCCTATTATTATGATTATTTAAATTATCTGGAATATACGTTTATTCGCTCGAGTTAAGCAGTATCAGAGGCAGACTTAACTTTTGGAAGACAGCGCTGGTAGAGTTTATACAGTAATTTCTTGTTGTCTACCAATGACGTCCGTGAACGCGCAAAAATATGTATAAATAGCAGGAAAAATCGTTCTAGTGCTTATTTCGCTCTGACCTATAGAAGCGGTAACATCGCTGAATCCTATTATTTATGATTATTTAAATTATCTGGAATATACGTTTATTTCGCTCGAGTTAATGCAGTATCAGAGGCAGACTTAACTTTTGGAAGACAGCGCTGGTTGAGTTTATACACAGTACTTCTTGTTGTCTACCAATGACGTCCGTGAACGCGCAAAAATATGTATAAATAGCGGGAAAATCGGTTACAGAGCTCTTT